>NC_061830.1:35054311-35086811 GCF_019202785.1 Penaeus chinensis
GGTGGGTGAGTCTATCGTAGATAAGATGGTGAGTTTAGAACCACCTGCAATGATTATCTAATCAACTCTCCCCAGGGGAAGGCTCATGGGTCAGCCATCACAGTATAAAGACCCAGGGAACTACATGATGTCAGGGCGCCAAGTAGTTCGTCAAACTTCGCATAGGTGGTGGTAGAAATAGGCATATATGTATATGTGTGTGTGTGTGTGTGTGTGTGTGTGTGTGTGTATTTATTCACATATATGTGTGTGTATATATATGCATATATATATCCATACACATATATATGTGTTTGTGTGTATATATATATATAGCACCTTCTCTCCTTTTCTTATCACACTTTTCACTTCTGTCTGTGTGTCTCTTCTTCTCTCTCTCTCTCTCTCTCTCTTTTTCTAATCTCTTTTTTCTCATGCTTTCTGTAAATATGAGTTTGTTTGTTTTTTCATCTCCATATCTTTCTTACTCATGCTATTTTTCTCAACGTGTCTCTTTCTAACCGTCTTCCATTGTTTTTCTTCTTTCATATGTTTTTTTATTTAAGGAAGAGTGAAAAGTAATTAATTTGATCTACTATAAGATTTTATGCACTGAGCTTTTATTTTTATAATTTTCGTAGATATAAATAACATGACGGACGGCTTCTTCTTAGAATGAGCCTCTAAGACACTCCTGTAAATTCTTATAAATTCCCCCAAGATTGGTGGGAGAGAGGAGGAGGGGGGGGGGGGCAAAGCTACTCGTAAAATCAAGGCCTTTGCTGCTTTTTTGTTGTTGTTGTTGTTGTTGTTACGGTTACTATAACAAAACATAGCACTCTTTGATTGGAAAATATCATAAACATCAATGAAAAATCCTCTAGAAAACAACTATCCCTTTAAAAATTCATGTATACTTATACACATGTGTGTATACAGACCTTCCTCATTCCTAGGATGTACTATAGCCCTATCATAAAAATCTCCAATATTTTTTACTACTCACAGGCCGTGTGTTCCTCTCCAGAAGCATAATACATAGTCATGTTGCTATAAACCTCGGATAATTTTTTGCTGTTCACTACACGACCCTCTACCCTAATGAACTCTGGATAGTACATATATAATATCCAGAGTTCTTAGTACATATATATATATATGCATAAGTATATATATAAATATTTACATATATATAATAATAAATGTACTTGTATATGTATAGATGCATACATATATAGATAGATAATATACGTGTATATATAAATGTGTGTGTATGGATATATATGTGTATATATGTTTGTATATGTATATATATGTATGTATGTATATGTGTAAGTGAATATGTATATATACGTATGTATGTATATGTGTAAGTGAATATGTGTATATATATGTATATATATGAATGTATATGTATATATTTATGTATGTATGTTTGTGTATGTGAAAATATGTATATATATATGTATGTATGTATATGTATGTGAAAATATGTATATATATATATATATATATATGTATATATATATGAATGTATATGTACATGAATATATATGTACGTATATGTATATATGTATATATGTCTATATGTGTTTGTATACGTGTGTATATGTATATATGTATATATACATGTATATATACATATATATTTATAGATATATGCATACATACATAAATCTATATATATCCATATGTATATGTGTTTGTAAAAAATTATTTGTGTTTATATATAACTATACATACATATGCGTGTTTGTATGTATGTGTTTATATACATGCACACAGGCATACACACGTGTGTCTATACACACATATACTTATATATAACATAGATAAAATGTCATAATTTTAAACATATATATGATATACATTCATTTCGTAATATATGATATATTCAAATTCAAATTCAAATTCAAACACTTTATTCCACTAATTACAATGGGTATTACATTTATAGATATGTTGTTTACATTATGTAATAGGATGTTATATACATAGATATTGTACAGTGCTTGTTTAACAAGATTAGATAGAACATTAATATCTCAGATAACTGAAATTTCGTACTTGGCTAGATGTTCACACGCCTGATATAACATGATAATTGTCATATATGAAGCGTAACATATAGTATGCTTATAACTGCCATTCAGGTTAAAGGACCCCGAAATGCACCTCTAAGACTTAGGTAAATGAATAAATTATTAAGTAATTATCATAAAAAATCAAAGAAATAACCTGGCATCGCAGTCTGGCAATAGCTCGTGTGGAAGACTAGATTTCCCATGTGCTTATTTGATGTGGTTTCTAAGCAGCAGTTGGTTCGCAAATCTGATTATGGTATTATTCAGAAGAGGAAAGGCCCCTGGCCTATTACTGAGGATCCAGCCACCCCCATCCCACCTATATGTATATATATGTATATATATATGTATATATATGCATATATATGTACTTATATATACATATATATATGTATGCATATATATGTATATATATATATATATGTATGAATAATGTCAACGTGTTATATTTTGAATTTTTTTCATGCTGAGGCATACAACTTCGGTATTAGCAAAGGCAAACAAAATTATAAACATTCAAGTAGTTTGAGAAAACGGTAAGTTCATAGAAATGTTCATAATAATATGCACGGTCTAAACATTTTAAAAAATCACAGGTTTGTGTCACACCTGTAATGTCTAATTCAGTCTGAAATATACAGTGCAAGTGTGAAAAGTAATCACTAACACAAACGGGTACTCCGAGGGCTTCCCAAAGGCACCAGAAACAGGCACCCTCTTTTTCCACTCCCCCAACCCAGGGTCCTTGCCATCGGGTCCTCGGGCGCCGTCAGTTGTGTGTCAGTGTGTGAGACTGAGTCAGCTACACAGCCAGCCAGTATCGCTGCAATGCAGTGATACTGAATAAAGAATAAATTATCTTATTTATTACTTGATTACATTTTGAGACCTATAAATGTGAACTAAGTCCAACACGGGCCCCGGCAAGCCTCTGGGGCCCCTAGGCCCGTGGCTTTTTGCCATTAAGGCCACCCTATTGTTACGCCTCTGATTTTATTTCATATTAGCCTAACGTATGTGCAGTGACAAATCAGTATGATTAAAGTGTTCCTTTGACGTAAACTGAAGATGATAAACAACCGTCCGTGAGCAACAGGCGCTGCGACTGCCCCAATAAAACTCCCCTAAACTACTTGGATGAGGGAGAGTAATAAAGTCGGAGACGAAAGAATTCATTAAAAAATATCTAACCGAGAAGTTCAATCAAAAACAGGAATGAACATGAAGTGTTTGCATTGTTTAGGCCAGACAGCTCATTCAGTCAGTCTTCACTAGATATTATCAAAACTTGAAATTACTCTTTCTCCTGTTCTGTATTTCATGTATGAGTCACCTCCATATAACTGAAACCTCCTTCCTCCACCTGTTGCTGTTGCAAAGCTTATCGGTCAGCCATGTCTCAACCTCATGGAAGGACACGGTCACCAGCCTTCACCCTTGGGACGAGCCTCATCAGCCTCCTCACCCTAGTCACCCTGGCTGCCCTGACCAACCTGCTCACCCTCACCGTCCTCACCTGCGTGGCCTCTCCTAACGGCGTCTCAGCGCAGGGAGAGGGCACTGTTCACACGGGCGTCGGATACGTCAAGGTTTGTGCCGAAGGAATCATTTTGTTGTTCCTTCATGTTTCTTGAGAGTGAATTCTCTTTCGTACACATAGCTACATTGATGTTGCCAGTAAATGTAAACTTTATCTAACCGTGCACATTTTGTAATCAGGATAAATAAATTAAGCTTGTTTGTATGTGGTAGTACACGTAGTATACATACATATGATTATCTGTAAATATCATACATAATGACTAAATGTGTGTTGTGATTTAGTGAAACTTGAAAAATATATAATTTTACAGGTAGCCACCACATTTCCCAGTTCGTTCCCTAACTGCAAACTGAAGGCGGAAACTCTAAAGTATAAGACACATGCTGCATGTGCTGCCTCATGCAACCGTACCCCGGACTGCTCCATCTACTGCATGAAAGGTTAATGTAAAATTCATAGTAAGAAAAAGATCTTAATCTAGAATTTATAGATACTAGGCAGTTTAAGCAAAATGTGACAGAGCCTGGTAAGATACTGAAGATGAATACAAACAACAAAATGGTGCAACTTCTTTATAGTTCTTCCTGAAAAATATAATGAAAGCAACGAAAATTTACCTTTTTTATTGGCCATACTAATCATAGCATAGTTGATGTTACATGTCACATTTTGCAAAAGAAATGCACCCAACTTTAATCCTTGTTATCTTTATACATACTTAGTCTTAATCCTATTGGAGTTGGTCCGTCTTACATATTGTCGCTAGTAACCTCTATCTTCCTGCATCTTCTACCCCAGATCCAGTTGCCCTATGCCCTTCTCCCTATTCAAAGCGCTGGTGTCTATGCTCCCTGATGCTATTGTTCCCCAGGTCCCCTTGTGTCCCGGTGTATATGTTCCATGGTGGCTGTTTTCCCCAGTACCGATTTTCCCTATATATGTAGAATCACCCTAACATTTGTCAACATTCCCCTCCCTCCTTTGTCTCCCCCCTCCCTCTCTCTCCCTCCCTTACTCCATTCATCTCAAAATCTTCTCTCTTTCCCTCTCTCTTCCCTTCCCTCCCTCTCTTCTTCTCCCTCCATTCATCTCATTTTCATAATTTTTATCTTTCCTTCTCTGTGTATATATACTGTATATACGTGTATGTATATACGTTTCTGTGTGTGTGTGTGTGTGTTTCTTTCTTCTTTCAACACACAATTTTCAATTATCGCTTCATATTTCTTGAAACATGAACGCGGTTCATTCTTTAAACATCTATGTATGGAAGCGAATTCAAACAAAACACCGCAAAATCGCTGACACCTTTGTCAGCGATTGTGTTTATTCTGATGAAATGCGCAGTACATCTCGCTCTCTACATTCATTTGTCATCTATTCAATCTTTATTTTATCTAGTTTACAGTATGTAAATAAAAACGAAATATTTGTGTTTTGTCAGAAAATCAATATTTTCTTAAATTGTAATTAATCAAATAACTTGTTTTCTTTTCGTCAGATAAAAACACTGATTCAATAAACAGAAAATATGATTTTAGTATATTAAGTGAATGCAAAATCGCAGTAGGGTTACAATGAATACATAGATGACTGTGTTTGTGCGTGAGTGCTGAGGAAATAAAAAAATGTTAAACATTTAGAAACATTGGTTTTATAGTTCAAAACATTTTGTATCTCTTTTCGCGCAAAGTAAATGATGTAGTAGACAACGGAAAAAAAAAAATATATATATATATGTATATATATATCATATTTATATATATATATATTTTTTTTTTTTCGGGGGCTTCAGTAAATCGACTTATTGGTAGGATGCTCATTAATTTAGAAGATATTTTTATTATCGTTTTATTTGTAAAAAGTAAACGGTAATAACTTGAGAAAAGAAAGACCTGTACTGGGGACAGTCATACTTACAATAAGAACAATTTATCGTTATTCAGAACATTGTCTAATCCGCGGGACAGAGGAGACGTTTATGTGAGGTCCCGGTTTCCTTTCCAGGCCTTACTAGCATGATCCATTAGCTATTGGGGAGTTCTTTCATTAGTTTCCCAAATAATATTCGTCCTAACATTTTTCATCGGACTTGACTCACATTCCTTGCTTGGAAAAACTTTCATGTAGTTTTGAGTCATCCAGCCACTTCATAAATGCCCTTGACGTGTGTATGAGGCAATTATCCTGCGCGAATATGATTGTTTCTGGGAAGGGCCAAAGGACCGTGCTGATGGGAGGAATATTTCTTCTAACAATCAAAAATATTTGTCTAATTTGAATCTCCATCCTGTGTTGGCAAGCTCACGAACACTATGCAGGGAAATCCGCCACCACGTATTGAAGGTCACGTGATAGACATGTATGTCACAACTGAAAAGTAAATGGTGATAAAAAATAAAAACATACAATATGACGTTTAACACTGTTATGTATAAGATATCTATATCAAAATTTAAACTAAATTAATATATGAACCAATTGAAAAAGGTAAAGAAAAAGGTAAATTATATCCATATCTGTTACCTCTCATCCAGCAATGAAGCTTTCCTTGCGCTCTCCCCGCAGCGAACTGGAGGCGACGTTGGCACTGTCGCTTGTTCACCCTCTCGTTGATGACGGTCTGTGATGAATCCCATATCTTATTATGGCGTCATATACCATCGGACATAGTTCCTTTCCTATTTAGCATATATTATGATTAGCCGCGAAATTAGTATCCCGGGCATTTATGAATATTCATTATTATAAAGAGTATCAAATATAGGATTTCGTATTTTTTATCTTCTAGATGATTCTTTTTTCAAACTACTCAAGTTCCGGGTGAACAAACAAGCGTTTAGATAACTTTTCACACACCGGGAAATTAGTATTTCTATCTTAAACATATTAAGATAATGTATCAAAGTTTTGGCATGCATTGAGAAATACAAAAAATATTTATAAATTGCATACGTATCAGATAAAAGTAGATTTTTCTTTCAATATCTCAAATACCATACAACACATGAACTGGGAGTAAGTTTTCAGACTCGTGCTTCACCCTCCCGGGAACCACTCAGTAGTTGCTCGAGTTTGAAACAAGCAAACATGCATTTTCTCGCTGAGCTGATCGAATGCAACTCCTCAGAGGAACAGCGAAAATGAAGGCTAGATTTCAGCAAAACCTAGAAAAGCATTCCGAATACTCGAAAAAGATTTATACATACTATTTCGTTACTCGTTACCAAATATTCACTTCTTGTTTCTATAGGTATTGCGCACATACATATACACATACAGTGATAAAGTATCTACATATTCATTGTAGCCCTACTGGGGCTTTGCGTTATATAATGAAAATACAATATAGTATGTTTACTAAACCCTTTTTTTAGTGTTTAGTTCTGTTAAAAATGAAACTGTCACTTCATTAGCCGTTACAGGATGGTGCAGCTACGAGAACCATTTACAAAAGTATCTGCGATTTTGCCATACATATATATTTAAAGCATGAAGCCTTTTCAAGTTCCAAGAAATAAGCGGCTATAATTGAGACTTGCTGTGTTGAAAGAAGGAAATCGCATTTGAAAAATATCTCACTACAAAGTCGAGGATAACTAATATTACACTAATTGGTTATTTATATGCTAAAAATCACACCCTTTGTTACAAACAACGTAGGGTTTTCACCTCATTCATAAAAACACTATTGCTTCTGTTTATTTCGGATTACATTAGTCTGTCATACAAATTAAGCTGCGTGTCATATCTCCCGTTTCTACCTGATTTAAAATTCCCATATAAGAGAGTAAATAATTTTGCCTTATTTTTTTTATACCTTATTATTTCTTCATTAATACTTTTATGTCAAGGTTATCTCTCTTCTTGCTGTTGTTGTTCTTACTGTTGTATTATCATTTTCATTAATTTTATAATTATTATCATTATCATTGTCGCTTGTTTTTCTTGTTTCTTTTTTGTTGTAATTGTGATTACCATTGTTATTATTTTGTTAATATCATTATTATTTTCTTATCACTATCATTATTACTATTTTGTTATTATCATTATCATTATCATTACTTAGTTATCATAATTATCATTATTACTATTTTGTTATTATCATTATCATAACCAGATGCACAAAAGTGGGATCCAACAAGAGTATTGAAATATAATTCCAGACTTGTACAATTGTGTTGAATTTTCGGAGTGTTAATATGTGATGCATACAATTATCCATTGACTTCCACGTTGTAGGCTACCACGTATTTACTATATTCTTATAGTATCAATCTTATAGCTCTCCACATTACCGATATAACAAGCACTGTCATTCATCGTCTTGTGGTTGCCTGTCCGATAATTAGAAGCAAAATATTTTGGTCCATTACCTATTATAAATTAATTACATCCACACAGAGAATGAATCATTATGCAGCAGGAATAAACTTACTGTGGGCTTACGAGTGGACTTGCAAGCACTCATATCCAAACTATCTGCACACACTGTATACCCACTCCCAACAAATTATGTATCTCACAAAGAGAGAGAGAGAGAGAGAGAGAGAGAGAGAGAGAGAGAGAGAGAGAGAGAGAGAGAGAGAGAGAGAGAGAGAGAGAGAGGTGGAGATATAAATGACACGATTACACACAGAACAAAAGGACCGCTTCTCAATTTGTAAACAAACCCGAGCGCACCACCTCGGAACATTTTGTGTTAGACAACTATCATATTTTTCGCGCGGCTGTTTGCCTAACATGTAGCTGTTAGGTGTCGTGTGAACGCAGAGCTGTTTTGCTCTTCTCCAGCATCTTGGTTTCAGCTTTCCACCTGTGTTCTCTACCTTTTTCGTGTTCAGCACCTAACCATTTAATCTTCTGTTGAATGACTTTTCAAGAACAATTATATATTCTCTGACTCTTTCAAGGTCTACTCCACATGTCTCATTATAAAATCCCATTCAGTGTTCTCCCAGCTATCTGAGTATTAATCATAACCTTTCGTGCTCATCTTTTTTCCATTACATCCAGCGGATGTTCTCTTATCTTTAGACTCTACATTATAACATATCACCTTCGTTCTCCTTCGTGGTGCAAATCCTGCTCTTTCTCCAGTCATTTGCCAGTTCTGCATCCCTCATCACTGCGAAAGCTCCACCATTCACATCTTGCCTTTGTCTTCAACCGCCCTTTATATCAGATAACCTGAAACTAATGACTGAATTGGTCAGCAAATTCTATAAACAAAAAAAACACAAGTGTTTGGCATATTGGATATATACCAATTAATGACACCCATGATTTGAATCTCCATTCCTTTTGTCTTTCTAGCCTTGCTAATGTGAGATGTCTCGCTCTACAGACAATGTGTGTAGCCTGTACAGGGCTCGGGTGTCCCAGAGTTGGCCAGGTTACGCCTCCGCTTCCGAGACCAACACCTTCGCCTCGTGCTACTCCTCGTGGGCATATCGTGACATCTCGCACCTGACTATTGTTACTGCCCCTTCTTACCATACCACCTACCTCCCTTCCCATATCATCGATGGCTACGGCTGTAATTTCGTAAATTCTTACTGTACCTTAATATACGGAGACTCAGCGCTGAAAGTCGAACTGCCTGAACCGATGGCCATCAGAGTTGTCCGGGTGCAGGTGACGTCTTCTACAAAGTGTCCTTACGTTTCCTTTGGTAATTCTTCTGTATATACAGAAAACCCAGAGATCGCCACCCCAACA
This sequence comes from Penaeus chinensis, assembly GCF_019202785.1. Taxonomy (NCBI): domain Eukaryota; kingdom Metazoa; phylum Arthropoda; class Malacostraca; order Decapoda; family Penaeidae; genus Penaeus; species Penaeus chinensis. Next base: position 35,063,639 of record NC_061830.1, read on the forward strand.
GAAACAACATGGGACCTTTATTATGTCATCACCGTGACGCCGCCGCAAGACATGGTGGGCAAGTTTCTTTTCTTCTGGAGCTTGAGCAGTTATTTATACTTCTGCGAGATTGTCATCATTCCTTTTTAGTGACCGTCTAGTACAGTACGTTTCTTAAATATTTTGAATTAAACTTTTATCTACAACATAAATACCGATATTTTCACTTTGATGCAATACAGTCAAGAGATGGAGTGCATTAATGTGAATATGCCGATAGATGACGGTAATAATAAAAAAAATAATTAACGTACTGTCGGACAATTGATCTGAGACACCCTTTGGACGCGCATACCTTCGTATATAGTAGGTGCTGTGCATATGTGTGTTAAAGCTTCGAAAATGTGTGTTGTGTGCATAAAGCCATTGACTTCTACATTGTAAGCTGCAACGTATTTACTATATTCTTTGTAACAAGACGTATCTTATAATTATCCACGCTACCGATATAACAAGCACTGTCATCCATCGTCCTGTGGTCGCATAATTAATAGTAAAATATTTAGGTCCATTAACTATTATAAACAAGTTTCATCCACACAGAGAATGATTCATTATGCAACAGGCATAAACCCACTGTAACTTACAAGTGGACTTGCAAGCACTCATATCTAAACTATCTGCACACACTGTATACTCACTCAAACCATGTTTATCACAAACGAAGGCATATTCACCTGTATCTGCAAACGTTCGGAATTAAGTAAGCTTAATTCCTGGCCAAAGAAATCGACGGATGTTAGGGCGCTGGGGAACACTCCGTAGCAGCTAACAGTAAACAGATCAGTGAATAAATTAATGAAGAGATCAATAAGCAATAATAATAAAAATATGAGCATTTCTTATGATCCTCGCTTGTAACTTCCTGAAGAAATACCCTGCCTGTGCCAAGCAATCACACACGAGAACGAGATCTCTGGGAAAACTTTAGAAATGCATTTCGGTTGTCTATAATATTTATTGGTTATTTGAAGCCTTTTATATAATTTTCATTTATACTGACAGATATATATGATTATATACATTTTTTCCTCTGTAGCAAACGTTTCATTATCAACGTTAACACATGATATGAAACTTGTAGAGGTTGAATGCTAATTGCCATTACAAAGATATCTGGTTTCTTTTCATGTAAAGCAGCACATTTACTGATAATGGCATTGACTCGTGCGCCTGGCAGAGTGTCTTACATCTTCTGTGCAGTTACTGTGGATTTGGATTAACTTTAATCCGGAATTAACTTTTATGACGCGTACAGAACACATCTTATCCTATTTTTCTCGCGGCTGTTAGCTTAACAAGTAGCTGTTGGGTGTCAAGTGAATGCAGGGTTGTTTCGCTCTTCTCCAGCTCCTTGGGTACAGCTTTCCACCTGTGTTCTCCACCTTTCTTTAACACCTACCCGTTTACTCTCTTAGGAACCTGTTGCATGCCCTTTCGAGAACAATTATATATTATCTGACTCTTACAAGGTCTACTCCACATGTCTCATTATAAAATCCCAATCAATGTTCTCCCAGGTATCTAAATATTAATCCTAACCTTTCATGCACATCTTTTCCATCATTTTCAGCGGATGTTCTTTCATCTTTAGACTCTAGCAATATTTAAACTATAAAATATTACCTTCATTCTGCAAATCCTGCTCTTTCTCCAGTCATCATTTTCTGCATTCCTCATCACTCTCCGAAAGCTTCACCACCCACATTTTGCCTTTGTTTCCAGTCGAAATTTATAACTGAATTTGTTAGCAAACTCTAAGAAAAAAAAAAAAAAATGTTGAGCACATTGCAGATATACCAATTAAAGACACCCATGATTTCAGTCTCCATTCTCCTTGTCTTTCTAGCCTTGCTAATGTGAGATGTATCTCTAGAGACAATGTGTGTAGCCTCTACACGGTTAAAAAACATGTACAAGCATACTTGCATATGTGAAAAGTACTTTCGAATGAAAAATGTAATGTTTATACAAAAACATTTAAAGGCAAAACTCACCTGTTTAACCTTTTCCATGATTTTAGGAAATATATTTCTTTATTTTTGCTATCAGTGTTGTTGATAACAGAATCATAATGCCAATAATATTTAAAATAGCAGCAATATTAATAGGAAAAAAAAAAAATCCCGAAAAGTCAAGGAAAGAGGAAATCAAGTGAGGTCAAGTAAGCTTACTTATTGAGTAACAAGTGTTCAACATGTTTTACAAAAAAAAACTACAGTGAACATACCATGATCCCGCCAGCATAGGTTAATAAAGATGAGGATTGCAGTTAACCCGTTAATGTTAACTTATGCTATACAAATAACAGCAGTAGTAGTTAAGATATCAAAGCCTTCATGCTCCATTAAAAAAAATACATTATATGTATAATATATATATATATTATATGTATAATATATGTATATTATATGTACAATATATATATATATTATATATATGATATATATAATATATATATGCTATTGTGTGTGTGTGTAAATGTATACACAAGCACACACACCCAAACACACACATATCTAAAAGTATATAAGTTGGTCCCATATCCAAGTGGGCCTAGGACACTTGTTTACAAAGCCGCCGCGGGATGATACGGTCGGGTGGCCAGTTCCTTTCCGCTCCGACTAACCCCAGCACGCTGACGTCAGATGAATCGGCTGAGAGGGGCGGCCGGGCGCGTACCAGGACCTTGCGATTGCAAAGCCAGCACTCTATCAGTAGTCTCTCTCTGTATTTATATACACAATACACACATACACTTACATGTAAACACACTGTCTAGAGACAGTATCTCAATAAAAACACTGTTAGGGAAGGCAACGGGAAACCATCAAGATTTGAACAAACACACACTGCAATGCCTTTATTCCAGTTTACCCCTGCTGAAAATGTGTTGCAGTGCAAAGAAACCACTCCTATCTAGTGCATCCCTGATCTCTACACCCTCCGCGTCTAGACAGAGTGCATCGATGCCATGGTCGTCTGCCGTCAGTAGATTTACCTCGAGGGTTAGAGATCCAGCTTTCAAGCAGATTTGGGAGGTGGAAGAATCTGACTGAAAAATCTGAGGAATAACTCACTCGCTGAAGAATCTGAGGAAGAACCTGAATTTTCTGAAGTAGCAGGCAAGGAAGAGAGCAAATCGTCATTCCCTGCCTTCCTTCAGCGTACACGCTCGAGGAATATTATGTGGCCTTCAAGAAGATTAGGGAGTTCTGATGATGTGCTGGGTATGAGTATAGACTGCATCCAGTAGTGGGATTCTGGTCCTGAGGAGTAGGGAGCCACCTCTTAGCCACTACTGCTCCCAGGTCCACGTCGACCCATCTATGGAATAAATAAGAATAATGGTAGAGGGGACTCTTTAGCCATGGCTGGCAACCCTTTTAGTGACAGTGTCTCAATATAAACGCTGTCAGGAAAAGCAACGGGAAATCACCCTGATTGATCTTACCCTTGCATTTATGGCAGACATTTCAGGAAATGATCCTCAGTCCCACATAAAAGACTGTGCATGTAAAATGGATTAACAGAGAATAGTGTCATACAGAAAATAGATGCAATAAAGAACCTGGCATAGGACGGACAACTAGGAGAATATATTTATATATGTATATATGTATATATATGTGGGTGTGTGTGTGTATGTGTCTATGTATGTATACATATGCATACATACATACACACAATATACTGTCAAATTCTTAGCAAAGTCTGTTTCTATATCATCAATATTTATGTTCGAGTCTGATACATCTATTAAGATTTTCCGTCTTAATTCATTTATTTTCTTTTATATATTTAATTGTATTCCCGGTTTCATTATTGACAAGGTCTGACAATTGTTTTCTGTATTCATATACAAGTTATTTAATATAGTTCAATGATTAACTTGTATAATTGTTAGTTTATATAGATAAATATCAATGTTTCGTTGCTCCTTTGTCAATTAGGATTTTTATGCTAGTTGTTTAGAATTGTTAGAATTACCAGCTGTGATCTATTCACAAGATAGATATGAAACCAGAGAGGATCTGTGTTTAGTTTCAAACATTTGTTTATTAATATCTTGTGGGGAACACTGCCAAAGGCCTTGGACAAGTCTAGTAGAAGACAAATTTTCTTGTTGTCAATATTGTTATAGATCTTATCTGATATCTTAAGGAGAACTGTTTCTGTTGATAGCCTTCGTCTAAAACCATGTTGGCAATCAGCCAACAGTCGGTTTGACTCCAGAAATGAAATCAGCTGGTTGGCGACAATTTTCTCTAAAATCTTTGGAGAAGGGGACTGACATGAGGGATTTTCCATAAGTCAGGAAATGTGTTAGTGGCAATTGAGGTATTGATGATAATAATGTAGAACACCGTTATCGGCAGTGAATCTCTTATGAAGTGAAATGGAATCCCATTTGAGCCATATGAATTAGATTCTTATAAACCTTTTATAGTTAGAACTACTATGTTACAATCCACAGGTTCAGGTCTGCATATATTAGTGGATTTTTCACTGAAGGTAAGAGATCTATTGGCAAAACCATTAACATCAGCATTTTCAGACGACAGATTTACTTGTGTTTTTTCTAAAGCAAGTCTACCAGCCTTTGCAAAGAAGTGATTGAATTCCTCTGCTCTTTCATTTAGATTCTTACTGCCATCAGTTTGTTTAAAACTACGCTTTGTTTCAGGAATCATCTTTCTAATAGTTTTCCATGTAACGCTAATATTATTCCTTTCATTTTGGAATGTATCTCTGTGGTATTGCTTTTTGCTTCTGTCAACACCTACTTTATCAAGTCCCGTGGTTATTTCCGTTACCTTAAAATCATCCCTAACAATCACTTACACTTGGGAGGAGCCACATCTCACTAATGCATAAAATATCAATACATCTATCATTGACTAGCATTTCTATTTCATCTTTATGACATAGTGATTGTGCATTTATATGTACAATATTTACAAGGTCCTTGTTCTGTTTACCTTTATAACTTTCGGCGCCGTCTTCATGGCCAAATTCATATGCATTGTAATAGTCGCAAAGTCGACATTTGAGACCATACAGATGGCAGGAGGTGCATTTAACTTTGTAATATATTGTGACTCTCGTAGTGCCTTGCAAGCAATCAAGAGCCTAAAGTCATCATATCTAGTGGTGAGGGAGATTCAAGATTGGCTTTCACTGATGTCAGCACGTAAAAAGATAACTCTGTGTTGGGTGCAAACACATGTTGGTATCAATGGGAATGAGCGAGCTGATCAGAAGGCAAGGCAGCTGCCACTCAGCCCTGTGATGCTCGTTTTCCTCTCCCACACACTGACTTGAAACCCAGCATCAGGAGTTGTCTACGTGATAAATGGAGGGACCAATGGAGGCATACCTCTAGAAATAAACTGCGAGAGATTAGAGATGACCTTGGCAGTTAGGTGACCAGCATCCATCCCAACCGACAAGTAGAAGTTGTAGTAACAAGGCTGAGGATCGAGCACACTGACTCATGGGCCGATGATGGCAAAAAGTGAAGCACGCTGTGAGGACTGCAAAGAGCCATTAACGGTCGCACATTCTCAGACCAAAAAGGAAGGTACTTGTCTCCCCCATGTACACTGAAAAATGTATTGGGGAAGGACTGTGACATAGAAGGTCTTATTAGTTTTCTTAGGGAAACTAATATTTTCAATAAAATTTAATTTTGCATAATGTTTATGCAATAGTTTTTAGACATATAGAGCATAATATTTATGCTTCAATTTTTAATATAATATTTATTGTTATTTATGACATTTATTGATATATTTATAATGTTTTAAATATTTTAATATATCAGTCTAACAAGGTGTTCGCCGCTAATGACCTTAGCTGTCAACGCGGCAGATAAGTTTCAATAATCAATCAATCATCATGTGATCCCTTGTGTTAGTATACACATCATACTTCTTTCGACTTTGAGTTTGCCAACGATTTTCAGATATTGGGGGTCTCTCATCATATGGTAATTGTTTATCATTATTCTGTTTAGAATTAGTATGGGAGGGCACATGGGTCCTCTTCGCATTATTCAAGTTATACGCTAGTTCAAAGATTTTACATTGCTTGTTAATTGTTGACAATAGCCAAAATGCCTTCATTATCACAGTCTACGTTGAAGCACATTTCATCTACTTCACCTGTACCAAGTCTGAAATTTAGTTGAGTTTGAATAATTTTAATGCCATTATTAGAGTTCTATTCTTTTAGCTTTTCATTAAACTGATTGATCTTATCAGCAAGATCATCTGTTCTCAGAGTTGGTACTAGTTCACATACAAATATCTCCATACCATCATTCATATTTTTTAAATCCAGAATTAAAGACTCTAAGTCATCCAAGATCATGTCTGGATTTACATCATCTATTAACTCGTGGATCACACAGTAGACGATACATCTCGCGGGCGTCCAGTCCAGTTTTTCGTTAACCCAACATTTCGCAAGGTCCATGGTTGCTCCCTGGATGATTCTGATGGAGCAGTCCTTTCCAAGATCCGATGGCTTGATGTCGCTGAGGTTCGTCTCCCCGAGGAGCAGAGACTACTCGGGCATAGGAAGGGGGGACTGAATTAACCCAGAGTCCGACGAGGCGCTGTTCCGTTTTCTGTGGTCGACCTGCTCTTCCAGCGTTGACATACGATCGTTGAGCCTGTTGATGGTCATATAGGCATTTTGAACCATTTTGTTGAGTTCTATTTCAAAATCTTTTTTGTAAGAGGTCACATGATTCGTCCTCGCGTTGTTCGCTCGTTGATTGGGTTTTTTCCATTATCATATCAACAAGCTTGCCCTTCATCAACCGGTGTTTTTGAAGTTCCGTTTCATTGAAATTGTTGAACAAGTAGTCCCATGTTGGATGTTCAAGATTAGGCGCGGTATTGCTTGAAGTAGCATTGGAATCTTGTTGCCTGTTCGTCTTGTCCGACATTGTTTTTTGTGTTGTTTTCAGTGTTTTGTCCGTTTTAATAAAGTACGTCCTGAAGTACTTTGAACAGAGGTCCTCCATGACTATAAGATCATAAGTTATGTCACAATAGATTAAATTCACTAGAGGCACTGTCACTTCTGGTAGTTGATTTTCTATAAAAATCTTAGAAGAACCTTGTAGTAATCCATAAAATCCAGAAATTTGGAGAGCTCATACGGACCTTTGTTTACTTTTGTAGCGCTTTTGTAGTTTTCACCCTTAACTGTTTGATGTGAGGTACCCATGTAAGCCTTGAGTTAAAAATTAGACCCAAGTACTTCAATTCTTCAACAAAATGCAGCGGGTTTGCTCCTAAATAGAGGGAAGGATGGAACTTTCCTCGTTTATGGAAATGCATATTCATGGTCTTACTTGAAGATAATTTGAACCCATGGTATGTTGCCCACTGCACAACCTGATTTATCGCAGTCTGCATGTGTCCTTGCACATCATGTAAGCTTCCTCCTGAGCAGTACAGTATAAAGTCATCCACATACAGATTACAGGGTCACACTTAAGACACTCCCTTGTGGGACTGTTTCCCACCCAAACTCTAAACATCCTGCAAGCAAGGAAGCTTTGTATGAAGGTAGGTAATGCTCCTCTTAAACCAATGTCATACAGCTTCATGAGTATGCCATGCTTCCAAGTATTATCGTAAGCCTTTTCAAGGTCGAAGAAGACTGCTAACATGTGACATTGCTGTGCTAAGTAATTTTGTATAGCAGTTTCCATCCTTACAAGTGCATCTGTGGTTGATCTCAATTGCAGAGCTACAAAGCAGAGTCCATCTCCTTGTGCAAAAATGGTAAGTTGTATGGAAGTTCTGCTGTAGTCTTACTGAAGAATGACACTGGGTGTCGTCCCTGTTCAGCCTGAAGAGTGGAGAATTGGGCAGCATAAGATGTTCCAGAGGAGATCTCTGCCATGAATTTAGCTAGCTCATTTGTAACATCTTTTTTGTCTGTGAGGATTATGCCATCTATCTTCAAAGCAGGTGCTGACATGGATGTGCTCTTTACAGCGATCTTATGCACCTTGTCCCATACACATATTGAGGGGGTCTCAGAGTTAGACACACGACGTCCATCTAGCTTCCTTTAGCACTCGTCTGGCCTTGGCACAGGTCTTTTTATAATGGATCAAAATTACATCACTGGGGCGTCGTTTCAACTGCTTTAATGCAGCTTTTCTTGCTCTGACAGCTTGTTGGCATTCATCAGACCACCATGGTACAGGAGGTCGACGGTACTGCCCGCTACTTTTGGGAATAGAAGGTTCTGCTGTAAGTTGAATTCTTGATAAACAGAATCTTGAACACACTAGAAATCATTCACTATACTCCAGTTCATCTAAAAAGATTCTAGTCCGCATGTTCAAGTCACCATCTCTGCACTCCATTGGCTGGTATACAATTCACTTCCTCCACAAGTACTGGAAAGAGGTCGCCATATGTCTTCCATGTCCTGCCAAGTTAAATTCAACTGTGAATCAGGTGAACCAATTGACAGGTCAGTATTGAAGAATGTCCCAATTTGAATTTGGAAATGTGTGAGTGAGTCATTGTTCAGTAAAACTGCATCTTCTCTTGAGAACAAGGACTCGAAGTCCCTCCCTAGAGGAGGTGATGCCGACCATTGCAATCTCCCAAGAGTAGACATGGATGAGGCAATTGCCCAAGTAGATCTTCCAAATCATCTATGTTGAGATTATTTGGAGGAAGGTAGATGGATGCAACAGTGTAAGGTCGTGCCAAGCCTTCTAACAACCTTCACCTGCAGTGTCGTCTGCAGCTTAGAAGGGAATATCCTGACATACCATCACTGCTACTCCTCCATGATATCTATTATCAAACGTCCATATCGCACACAGATGGTCACTCTCAGCTGGTGATAAAACCTCAACTATCAAGCTTTGATCTCGCTGTAGGATGATGCGAGGATCATGCTGACACAGCCTCAACTATTTTCCGATGTAAATTAAATATCAAGATCCATGATTGATACACCATCAATTGTCTTCACTACTAGGTATTTACTATAAGAGATACTTTCATATTTACCAGGTAAAATTTCCTTAATGAACTTCCCATTCTTGCCCTTTGGAAGCTGGAAGAGTGACATGTGACGTTCCAGAAGGATTGGTCAGGGGATTGCGTAGGTCGTCAGGGAGAGAACTAGTTCTTTGTAAATTTGTAAAAATCATATAAATTAGAATTCTTCATTTCCTCACCCCACAATGGAGTCCAACAAGGGGAAGCTATAGCTGGCACTCAAAATCTCCCAACAGCCACAGGGGTAGTGAGGAATTATATGCAGTCACTATTATAGTGCTGATGGCAGTCACAGAACCTATGTACTACCAATTGGACAGGGCCTGCATGACCCTAGCCATATTTGACTAGCCAACTGATTTGACGAGGCCTTGATCAAGCCATCCATTTAACAATGCAGCAGCACTGCTCAAGCTCTAGGACTCCTCTCTCCTGGTAATACGGGACGGAATACAGATCATTGGGACCTCAAGTTAGGGGGGTCAAGTCCTTGATACTGCCAGTTTTGCTCTATGCTTTTAAGGTGCTTCCACACTTAGATATGTATGTATGTATGTATGTATGTATATATATATATATATATATATATATATTATTTATATATGAGAGAAAAAAAAAATGGGAACACCTGACAACCATCCTTTGCCATGGAAACCCAAGTGACATATGGTAACTTTTGTGTATTTCTGCGCATGCATGTGACAGTCGGACAGGCGGGTATGAGTCACGGACATTCCTTCTCACTCACGACTCACGAACAGAAAACGCAGCAACCAGAGCAGTGGTCTAGAATATTGGAAAAATACTGCTGACCGGCGACCTGCAGCCGCATCGCCGTCATCGCTGTCTCCATAGCCTCTGCTTCTTAGACAATTCTCATACTAATGGAAATAACTATTAACTTTTATATATGTTACTCTCCCTGTGTCTAACAACCCATAACGCAACCTTAATTCTAAACAACTAGCATAAGAATCCTAATTGACAATGGAGAAACGAAACATTGATATTTATCTATATAAACTAACAATTATACAAGTTAATCATTGAACTATATTAAATAACTTGTATATGAATACAGAAAACAATTGTCAGATCTTGTCAATAATGAAACCGGGAATACAATTAAATATATAAAAGAAAATAAATGAATTAAGATGGAAAATCTTAATAGATGTATCAGACTCGAACATAAATATTGATGATATAGAAACAGACTTTGATAAGAATTTGACAGTATATTGTGTGTATGTATGTATGCATATGTATACATACATAGACACATACACACACACACATATATATACATATATACATATTTAAATATATTCTCCTAGTTGTCCGTCCTATGCCAGGTTCTTTATTGCATCTATTTTCTGTGTGACACTATTCTCTGTTAATCCATTTAACATGCACAGTCTTTTATGTGGGACTGAGGATCATTTCCTGAAATGTCTGCCATAAATGCAAGGGTAAGATCAATCAGGGTGATTTCCCGTTGCTTTTCCTGACAGCGTTTATATTGAGACACTGTCACTAAAAGGGTTGCCAGCCATGGCTAAAGAGTCCCCTCTACCATTATTCTTATTTATTCCATAGATGGGTCGACGTGGACCTGGGAGCAGTAGTGGCTAAGAGGTGGCTCCCTACTCCTCAGGACCAGAATCCCACTACTGGATGCAGTCTATACTCATACCCAGCACATCATCAGAACTCCCTAATCTTCTTGAAGGCCACATAATATTCCTCGAGCGTGTACGCTGAAGGAAGGCAGGGGATGACGACTTGCTCTCTTCCTTGCCTGCTACTTCAGAAAATTTAGGTTCTTCCTTAGATTCTTCAGCGAGTGAGTTATTCCTCAGATTTTTCAGTCAGATTCTTCCACCTCCCAAATCTGCTTGAAAGCTGTATGTAGTTTTACTTTCCATGCTGAAGGAAAATAGGAACTAGGTGCCTGGATCTCTCACCCTCGAGGTAAATCTACTCACGGCAGACGACCATGGCATCGATGCACTCTGTCTAGACGCGGAGGGTGTAGAGATCAGGGATGCACTAGATAGGAGTGGTTTCTTTGCACTGCAAAAAAATTTCAACAGGGGTAGACTGGAATAAAGGCATTGCAGTGTGTGTTTGTTCAAATCTTGATTGTTTCCCCGTTGCCTTCCCTAACAGTGTTTTTATTGAGATACTGTCTCTAGACAGTGTGTTTACATGTAAGTGTATGTGTGTATTGTGTATATAAATACACAGAGAGACTACTGATAGAGTGCTGGCTTTGCAATCGCAAGGTCCTGGTACGCGCACGGCCGCCCCTCTCAGCCGATTCATCTGACGTCAGCGTGCTGGGGTTAGTCGGAGCGGAAAGGAACTGGCCACCCGACCGCATCATCCCGCGGCGGCTTTGTAAACAAGTGTCCTAGGCCCACTTGGATATGGGACCAACTTATATACTTTTGGATATGTGTGTGTTTGGGTGTGTGTGCTTGTGTATACATTTACACACACACACACAAAAGTATATATATATATATATATATATATATATCATATATAATATATATATTGTACATATAATATACATATATTATACATATAATATACATATATTATACATATAATATATATATATATATTATACATATAATGTACTTTTTTTTAATGGACCATGAAGGCTTTGATATCTTAACTACTACTGCTGTTATTTTTATAGCATAAGTTAACATTAACGGGTTAACTGCAATCCTCATCTTTATTAACCTATGCCGGCGGGATCATGGTATGTCCACTGTAGTTTTTTTGTAAAACATGTTGAACACTTGTTACTCAATAAGTAAGCTTACTTGACCTCACTTGATTTCCTCTTTCCTTGACTTTTCGGGATTTTTTTTTTTTTTTTTTTTTTTTTTTTTGCTATTAATATTGCTGCTATTTTAAATTTTATTGGCATTATGATTTTGTTATCAACAACACTGATAGCAAAAATAAAGAAATATATTTCCTAAAATCAAGGAAAAGGTTAAACAGGTGAGTTTTGCCTTTAACTGTTTTAGTATAAACATTACATTTTTCATTCGAAAGTACTTTTCACACATGCAAGTATGCTTGTACATGTTTTTTAACCGTGTAGAGGCTACACACATTGTCTCTAGAGATACATCTCACATTAGCAAGGCTAGAAAGACAAGGAGAATGGAGACTGAAATCATGGGTGTCTTTAATTGGTATATCTGCAATGTGCTCAACATTTTTTTTTCTTAGAGTTTGCTAACAAATTCAGTTATAAATTTCGACTGGAAACAAAGGCAAAATGTGGGTGGTGAAGCTTTCGCAGAGTGATGAGGAATGCAGAAAATGATGACTGGAGAAAGAGCAGGATTTGTAGAATGAAGGTAATATTTTATAGTGTAAATATTGCTAGAGTCTAAAGATGAAAGAACATCCGCAGAAAATGATGGAAAAGATGTGCATGAAAGGTTAGGATTAATACTTAGATACCTGGGAGAACATTGATTGGGATTTTATAATGAGACATTTGGAGTAGACCTTGGAAGAGTCAGATAATATATAATTGTTCTCGAAAGGGCATGCAACAGGTTCCTAAGAGAGTAAACGGGTAGGTGTTAAAGAAAGGTGGAGAACACAGGTGGAAAGCTGTAACCAAGGAGCTGGAGAAGAGCAAAACAGCCCTGCATTCACTTGACACCCAACAGCTACTTGTTAAGCTAACAGCCGCGAGAAAAATAGGATAAGATGTGTTCTGTACGCGTCATAAAGTTAATTCCGGATTAAAGTTAATCCAAATCCACAGTACTTGCACAGAAGATGTAAGACACTCTGCCAGGCGCACGAGTCAATGCTATTATCAGTAAATGTGCTGCTTTACATGAAAAGAAACCAGATATCTTTGTAATGGCAATTAGCATTCAACCTCTACAAGTTTCATATCATATGTTAACGTTGATAATGAAACGTTTGCTACAGAGGAAAAAATGTATATAATCATATATATCTGTCAGTATAAATGAAAATTATATAAAAGGCTTCAAATAACCAATAAATATTATAGACAACCGAAATGCATTTCTAAAGTTTTCCCAGAGATCTCGTTCTCGTGTGTGATTGCTTGGCACGGGCAGGGTATTTCTTCAGGAAGTTGCAAGCGAGGATCATAAGAAATGCTCATATTTTTATTATTATTGCTTATTGATCTCTTCATTAATTTATTCACTGATCTGTTTGCTGCTACGGAGTGCGTAATGGTGTTCCCTGTGACAGTGATCCCCAGCGCCCTAACATCCGTCGATTTCTTTGGCCAGGAATTAAGCTTACTTAATTCCGAACGTTTGCAGATACAGGTGAATATGCCTTCGTTTGTGATAAACATTGTTTGAGTGAGTATACAGTGTGTGCAGATAGTTTGGATATGAATGCTTGCAAGTCCACTTGTAAGTTACAGTGGGTTTATGCCTGTTGCATAATGAATCATTCTCTGTGTGGATGAAACTTATTTATAATAGTTAATGGACCTAAATATTTTACTATTAATTATGCGACCACAGGACGATGGATGACAGTGCTTGTTATATCGGTAGCGTGGAGAATTATAAGATACGTCTTGTTACAAAGAATATAGTAAATACGTTGCAGCTTACAATGTAGAAGTCAATGGCTTTATGCACACAACACACATTTTCGAAGCTTTAACACACATATGCACAGCACCTACTATACACGAAGGTATGCGCGTCAAAAGGGTGTCTCAGATCAATTGTCCGACAGTACGTTAATTATTGTTTTATTATTACCGTCATCTATCGGCATATTCACATTAATGCACTCCATCTCTTGACTGTATTGCATCAAAGTGAAAATATCGGTATTTATGTTGTAGATAAAAGTTTAAATCAAAATATTTAAGAAACGTACTGTACTAGACGGTCACTAAAAAGGAATGATGACAATCTCGCAGAAGCCTAAATAATTAATCGGGCTCTGGAAGAAAAGAAACTTGCCCACCATGTCCTGCGGCGGCGTCACGGTGATGACATAATAAAGGTCCCATGTTGTTTCTGTTGGGGTGGCGATCTCTGGGTTTTCTGTATATACAGAAGAATTACCAAAGGAAACGTAAGGACGGTTTGAAGAAGACCACGCCTGCACCCGGACAACTCTGATGGCCATCGGTTCAGGCAGTTCAACTTTCAGCGCTGAGCCTCCGTATAATAAGGTACAGTAAGAATTTTCGAATTTACAGCCGTAGCCATCGATGATACGGGAAGGGAGGTAGGTGGTATGGTAAGAAGGGGCAGTAACAATGGTCAGGTGCGAGATGTCACGATATGCCCACGAGGAGTAGCACGAGGCGAAGGTGTTGGTCTCGGAGGCGGAGGCGAAACCTGGCCAACTCTGGGACACCCGAGCCCTGTACAGGCTACACACATTGTCTGTAGAGCGAGACATCTCACATTAGCAAGGCTAGAAAGACAAAAGGAATGGAGATTCAAATCATGGGTGTCATTAATTGGTATATCTCCAATATGCCCAACACTTGTTTTTTTTTTTTGTTTTTTTATAATTTGCTGACCAATTCAGTCATTAGTTTCAGGTTATCTGATATAAAGGGTGATTGAAGACAAAGGCAAGATGTGAATGGTGGAGCTTTCGCAGTGATGAGGGATGCAGAACTGGCAAATGACTGGAGAAAGAGCAGGATTTGCACCACGATGGAGAACGAAGGTGATATGATATAGTGTAGAGTCTAAAGATAAGAGAACATCCGCTGAATGTAATGGAAAAAAGATGAGCACGAAAGGTTATGATTAATACTCAGATAGCTGGGAGAACACTGAATGGGATTTTATAATGAGACATGTGGAGTAGACCTTGAAAGAGTCAGAGAATATATAATTGTTCTTGAAAAGTCATTCAACAGAAGATTAAATGGTTAGGTGTTGAACACGAAGAAAGGTAGAGAACACAGGTGGAAAGCTGAAACCAAGATGCTGGAGAAGAGCAAAACAGCTCTGCGTTCACACGACACCTAACAGCTACATGTTAGGCAAACAGCCGCGTGAAAAATATAATAGTTGTCGAACACAAAACGTTTCGAGGTGGTGCGCTCGGGTTTGTTTATAAATTGAGAAGCGGTCCTTTTGTTCTGTGTGTAATCGTGTCATTTATATCTCCACCTCTCTCTCTCTCTCTCTCTCTCTCTCTCTCTCTCTCTCTCTCTCTCTCTCTCTCTCTCTCTCTCCCTCTCTCTCTCTCTCTCTCTCTCTCTTTGTGAGATACATAATTTGTTGGGAGTGGGTATACAGTGTGTGCAGATAGTTTGGATATGAGTGCTTGCAAGTCCACTCATAAGCCCACAGTAAGTTTATTCCTGCTGCATAATGATTCATTCTCTGTGTGGATGTAATTAATTTATAATAGGTAATGGAACTAAATATTTTGCTTCTAATTATCGGACAGGCAACCACAAGACGATGAATGACAGTGCTTGTTATATCGGTAATGTGGAGAGTTATAAGATTGATACTATAAGAATATAGTAAATGCGTGTTAGCCTACAACGTAGAATTCAATGGATAATTGTATGCATCACATATTAACACTCCGAAAATTCAACACATGCGTACAAGTCCGGAATTATATTTCAATACTCTTGTTGGATCCCACTTTTGTGCATCTGGCAACAACGTCGATGTAAACATAGAGTAAATAGTATTTTTGTGAATAAGGCGAACACCCTGGGTTGTTTGTAACAGTCTTATTGGTAGAACATAAATAACCAATAAATACCTGATTTCAATTTTTGGAAATAATGTAAGCCATTCGATTTTTCATTTTCAAAGTAAGTGGTACATGTAATATTAGTTATCGTTGACTATATAGTGGAATATTTCTCAAATGCGATTTCCTGGAATTGTTTATCGAAACACCTATGGTGGTGAGGCGGCATTTTCCCCTTTATTTTAGAACATTAAAGGGTTCAAAAGAAAATAGAACCAATAACAACAATAATAAAGGTGTCGTTGATAATAAAGACAGTAACTACAGTGATAACGATAACTGCTAATAACACTGATACTAAAATATATAAAAGAAATTATTGAAATGATAACAGAAAATTACTGATGGTAATGATAATGATTTTACAGTGTTTTCCTGCCATCATTTCGAAATCTGTAAGAATTTGTGATCATTGATGATGATGATTATGAAAATAATCGCAATGGTAATAATAATAAAGGTAATCACGATAATAATAATAAAGATCATAGTCATAAGACAGAAATTTATCATATCAATGATATTAATTTTAATAAGTAAATCATTAATGATTGCGATAGAACGATGCTTGTAATGACAATGAAATAGTAATGCTAATAATGGCAATAATCAGGAAAATGCTAATGATAATTATAATAACTAAGTAATGATTATGGTAATGATAATAACAAAATAGTAATAATGATAATTATAATAACTAAGTAATGATAATGATAATGATAATAACAAAATAGTAATAATGATAATGATAATAAGATATTAATAATAATGATATTAACAAAATAATAACAATGGTAATCACAATTACAACAAAAAAGAAACATCAAGAAAAACAAGCGACAATGATAATGATAATAATTATAAAATTAATGAAAATGATAATACAACAGTAAGAACAACAACAGCAAGAAGAGAGATAACCTTGACAATAAAAGTATTAATGAAGAAATAATAAGGTATAAAAAAAAAAATAATAATAAGGCAAAATTATTTACTCTTTTGTATGGGAATTTTAAATCAGGTAGAAACGGGAGATATGACACGCAGCTTAATTTGTATGACAGACTAATGTAATCCGAAATAAACAGAAGCAATAGTGTTTTTATGAATGAGGTGAAAACCCTACGTTGTTTGTAACAAAGGGTGTGATTTTAAAAATATAAATCACCAATTAGTGTAATATTAGTTATCCTCGACTTTGCAGTGAGATATTTTTCAAATGCGATTTCCTTCTTTCAACACAGCAAGTCTCAATTATAGCCGCTTATTTCTTGGAACTTGAAAAGGCTTCACGCTTTAAATATATATGTATGGCAAAATCGCAGATACTTTTGTAAATGGTTCTCGTAGCTGTACCATCCTGTAACGGCTAATGAAGTGACAGTTTTATTTTTGCCAGAACTAAACACTAAAACAAGGGTTCAGTAAACATACTATATTGTATTTTCATTATATAACGCAAAGCCGCAGTAGGGCTACAATGAATATGTAGATACTTTATCACTGTATGTGTGTGTGTGTGTATGTGCGCAATACCTATAGAAACAAGAAGTGAATATTTGGTAACGAGTAACGAAATAGTATGTATAAATCTTTTTCGAGTATTCGGAATGCTTTTCTAGGTTTTGCTGAAATCTAGCCTTCATTTTCGCTGATCCTCTGAGGAGTTGCATTCGATCAGCTCAGCGAGAAAATGCATGTTTGCTTGTTTCAAACTCGAGCAACTACTGAGTGGTTCCAAGGAGGGTGAAGAACGAGTCTGAAAACTTACTCCCAGTTCATGTGTTGTATGGTATTTGAGATATTGAAAGAAAAATCTTGTCCACTCTCATAAAATTGGAATTTGATCACGCTCTCTACTTATATCTGATACGTATGCAATTTATAAATATTTTTTTTTGTATTTCTCAATGCATGCCAAAGCTTTGATACATTATCTTAATATGTTTAAGATAGAAATACTAATTTCCCGGTGTGTGAAAAGTTATCTAAACGCTTGTTTGTTCACCCGGAACTTGAATAGTTTGAAAAAAAGAATCATCTAGAAGATAAAAAATACGAATTCGTATATTTGATACTCTTTATGATAATGAATATTCATAAATGCCTGGGATACTCATTTCGCGGCTAATCATAATATATGCTAAATAGGAAAGGAACTATGTCCGATGGTATATGACGCCATAATGAGATATGGGATTCATCACAGACCGTCATCAACGAGAGGGTGAACAAGCGACAGTGCCAACGTCGCCTCCAGTTCGCTGCGGGGAGAGCGCAAGGAAAGCTTCATTGCTGGATGAGAGGTAACAGATATGGATATAATTTACCTTTTTCAATTGGTTCATATTTTAATTTAGTTTAAATTTTGATATAGATATGTTATACATAACAGTGTTAAACGTCATTTTGTATGTTTTGATTTTCTATCACCATTTACTTTTCAGTTGTGACATACATGTCTATCACGTGACCTTCAATATGTGGTGGCGGATTTCCCTGCATAGTGTTCGTGAGCTTGCCAACACAGGATGGAGATTCAACTTAGACAAATATTTTTAATTGTTAGAAGAAATATTCCTCCCATCAGCACGGTCCTTTGGCCCTTCCCAGAAACAATCATATTCGCGCAGGATAATTGCCTCATACACACGTCAAGGGCATTTATGAAGTGGCTGGATGACTCAAAACTACATGAAAGTTTTTCCAAGCAAGGAATGTGAGTCAAGTCCGATGAAAAATGTTAGGACGAATATTATTTGGGAAACTAATGAAAGAACTCCCCAATAGCTAATGGATCATGCTAGTAAGGACTGGAAAGGAAACCGGGACCTCACATAAACGTCTCCTCTGTCCCGCGGATTAGACAATGTTCTGAATAACGATAAATTGTTCTTATTGTAAGTATGACAGTCCCCAGTTATTACCGTTTTTCTTTTTACAAATAAAACGATAATAAAAATATCTTCTAAATTAATAAGCATCCTACCAATAAATAAGTCGATTCACTGAAGCCCCCCGAAAAAAGTATATATATATATATATATATATATATAAATATGATATATATAAAAAAAAAAAATCGTTGTCTACTACATTCTATATTTTGCGCGAAAAGAGATTCAAATTGTTTATGAGCTATAAAACCAATGTTTCTATATGTTTAACATTTTATATTTCCTCAGCACTCACGCACAAACACAGTCATCTATGTATTCATTGTAACCCTACTGCGATTTTGCATTCACTTAATATACTAAAATCATATTTTCTGTTTATTGAATCAGTGTTTTTATCTGACGAAAAGAAAACAAGTTATTTGATTAATTACAATTTAAGAAAATATTGATTTTCTGACAAAACACAAATATTTCGTTTTTATTTACATACTGTAAACTAGATAAAATAAAAATTGAATAGATGACCAATTAATGTAGAGAGCGAGATGTACTGCGCATTTCATCAGAATAAACACAATTGTTTTTTAGTATATCAAATGTCATCCAGCACATGCAAACGGGTATTTTCTCGCTCAGCTGTTCAAGTGTGGTTGCGATTCCTCAGAGGCTTATGGAAAAATAATAGCGAACCTATGATCAGATTTTAGCACAAGATAAAAGGCATTCAGATTAACCGAAACGAAATATACCTGTTTCGTTACTCATCATACACATACACATGACACCCCCATCATGATAAAGCGTCTATATATTCACTGTAGCCCTGCTGCAGTTTTGTGTTCAGATAATGTTCTATATTGAAGAATATGATTTCTGCTTATGTAATCAGTGTCCGGTGGCGAAAAGAAAAAGAAAGCAAACAAGTTACTTCATTAGTTCGATCAGCCGAGAAGCACTTGCAAAGGTGTCAGTGTTTTTGCGGTGTTTTGTTTGAATTCCCTTCCATACATAGATGTTTAAAGAATGAACCGCGTTCATGTTTCAAGAAATATGAAGCGATAATAGAAAATTGTGTGTTGAAAGAAGAAGGAAACACACACACGCACACACACACACACACACACACACACACACACACACACACACACACACACACACAAACACACACACACATAGATGTATATACATACACGTATATACAGTATATATACTGAGAGAGGGAAAGAGAGGAAAATTATGAAAATGAGATGAATGGAGGAAGAAGAGAGGGAGGGAAGGGAAGAGAGAGGGATAGAGAGAAGATGGTGAGATGAACGGAGGAAGGGAGGGAGAGAGAGGGAGGGGGGAGACAAAGGAGGGAGGGGAATGTTGACAAATGTTAGGGTGATTCTACATATATAGGAAAAATCGGTACTGGGGAAAACAGCCGCCATGGAACATATATGTGACACGTAACATCAACTATGCATCATAGTAGTTTGGTATGATTAGTATGGCCAATAAAAAAGGTAAATTTTCGTTGCTTTCATTATATTTTCAGGAGGAACTAGAAGTTGCACCATTTTGTTGTTTGTATTCATCTTCAGTATCTTACCAGGCTCTGTCACATTTTGCTTAAACTGCCTAGTATCTATAAATTCTAGATTTATGATCTTTTTCTTACTATGAATTTTACATTAACCTTTCATGCAGTAGATGGAGCAGTCCGGGGTACGGTTGCATGAGGCAGCACATGCAGCATGTGTCTTATACTTTAGAGTTTCCGCCTTCAGTTTGCAGTTAGGGAACGAACTGGGAAATGTGGTGGCTACCTGTAAAATTATATATTTTTCAAGTTTCACTAAATCACAACACACATTTAGTCATTATGAATAATATTTACAGATAATCATATGTATGTGTACTACATGTTCTACCACATACAAACAAGCTTAATTTATTTATCCTGATGATAAAATATGCACGGGTAGATAAAGTGCACATTTACAGTGCAGGTATTAGAAACATCAATGTAACTATATATACGAAAGATAATTCAGTCTCAAGAAACATGAAAGAACAATGAGATGAGACAAACCTTGACGTATCCGACGCCCGTGTGAACAGTGCCCTCTCCCTGCGCTGAGACGCCGTTAGGAGAGGCCACGCAGGTGAGGACGGTGAGGGTGAGCAGGTTGGTCAGGGCAGCCAGGGTGACTAGGGTGAGGAGGCTGATGAGGCTCGTCCCAAGGGTGAAGGCTGGTGACCGTGTCCTTCCATGAGGTTGAGACATGGCTGACCGATAAGCTTTGCAACAGCAACAGGTGGAGGAAGGAGGTTTCAGTTATATGGAGGTGACTCATACATGAAATACAGAACAGGAGAAAGAGTAATTTCAAGTTTTGATAATATCTAGTGAAGACTGACTGAATGAGCTGTCTGGCCTAAACAATGCAAACACTTCATGTTCATTCCTGTTTTTGATTGAACTTCTCGGTTAGATATTTTTTTATGAATTCTTTCGTTTCCGACTTTATTACTCTCCCTCATCCAAGTAGTTTAGGGGAGTTTTATTGGAGGCAGTCGCAGCGCCTGTTGCTGACGGACGGTTGTTTATCATCTTCAGTTTACGTTAAAGGAACACTTTAATCATACTGATTTGTCACTGCACATACGTTAGGCTGATATGAAATAAAATCAGAGGCGTAACAATAGGATGGCCTTAATGGCAAAAAGCCACGGGCCTAGGGGCCCCAGAGGCTTGCCGGGGCCCTTGTTGGACTTAGTTCACATTTATAGGTCTCAAAATGTAATCAAGTAATAAATAAGATAATTTATTCTTTATTCAGTATCACTGCATTGCAGCGATACTGGCTGGCTGTGTAGCTGACTCAGTCTCACACACTGACACACAACTGACGGCGCCCGAGGACCCGATGGCAAGGACCCTGGGTTGGGGGAGTGGAAGAAGAGGGTGCCTGTTTCTGGTGCCTTTGGGAAGCCCTCGGAGTTTCCGGTTGTGTTAGTGATTACTTTTCACATTGCATTGTATATTTCAGACTGAATTAGACATTACAGGTGTGACACAAACCTGTGATTTTTTAAAATGTTTAGACCGTGCATATTATAATGAACATTTCTATGAACTTACCGTTTTCTCAAACTACTTGAATATTTATAATTTTGTTTGCCTTTGCTAATACCGAAGTTGTATGCCTCAGCATGAAAAAAATTCAAAATATAACACGTTGACATTATTCATACATATATATATACATATATATGCATACATATATATATATATATATATATATATATATAAGTACATATATATATATGCATATATATACATATATATACATATATATACATATAGGTGGGATGGGGGTGGCTGGATCCTCAGTAATAGGCCAGGGGCCTTTCCTCTTCTGAATAATACCATAATCAGATTTGCGAACCAACTGCTGCTTAGAAACCACATCAAATAAGCACATGGGAAATCTAGTCTTCCACACGAGCTATTGCCAGACTGCGATGCCAGATTATTTCTTTGATTTTTTATGATAATTACTTAATAATTTATTCATTTACCTAAGTCTTAGAGGTGCATTTCGGGGTCCTTTAACCTGAAGGGCAGTAATAAGCATATTATATGTTACGCTTCATATATGACAATTATCATGTTATATCAATGTTATGATATATCATATATTACAAAATTAATGTATATCATATATATGTTTAAAATTCTGACATTTTATCCATGTTATATATAAGTATATGTGTGTATATACACACGTGTGTATGCCTGTGTGCATGTATATATACACATACATACAAACACGCATATGTATGTATAGTTATATATAAACACAAATAAATTTTTACAAACATATATACATATGGATATATATAGATTTATGTATGTATGCATATATCTATAAATATATATGTATATATACATGTATATATACATATATACATATACACACGTATACAAACACATATAGACATATATACATATATGCATATACGTACATATATATTCATGTACATATACATTCATATATATATACATATATATACATATTTTCACATACACATACATACATACATATATATATACATATTTTCACATACACATACATACATACATATATATATACACATATACATTCATATATATACATATATATACATATATATACACATATTCACTTACACATATACATACATACGTATATATACATATTCACTTACACATATACATAAAAACATATATATACATATACAAACATATATACACATATATATCCACACACATTTATATATACACGTTTATATATATAGATATACACACAAACATATATATAAGTATATGTATATGTATGTATATATAGATATGTATATATG
>NC_061830.1:35091811-35099586 GCF_019202785.1 Penaeus chinensis
ACTTTAGTAAGAAAAAAATGCAGGGTAATACCATTTGTAAGCTTCGCATTGTGTACCACTATATACTGGTATCTATGTCAATGAGCAGACTGACATATTATTAGGGCCAGCTGGTGATCTGACCTTAGCATAGTTCATACAGATCTCAAGTGGTTAGTCCCCCTTATAAAGGCATGAATGTATCACACATGGCAAAGCGAGGTTTCATTAGAAAGAAATTCTGACAAGGGATTCCTGTATTATTTCTGGCATGAGTGTTTTATCTGTATTGTTTCCGTGTGTTGCCAGACATCCTTCATTACTTTATACAATTTTCATTAGGGTGAATGTTCGCCAAAGTCGTTCGTCGAAAGAATTTCAGTGATAGTTATGAATATGTGATCGGGCTGAAGAAAATGACAAGGATCACGCTATCCAGTGTGTTTGAGCGTCTAGGTGTGTAATTCGATATAGATTTTTTGTAGGGAATCAGGTAGGTAATCATAGATTTCGTCTATGTCGTTTTATATCGGCCTATTATATAGAAATGTCTGCCTTATTTATTATTTTATGCAGGATAGCAAAAACTACACGCAAATGATTTTATTAGTTTTATTCTTCACATTGCATGTTCTTTCACTCCCCCCCCCCCCCTCTCTCTCCTGATCCTCGCAGTGCTTGCTCCCCCGCCCCTTCTCTCTCTCTTCTACAACTTTAAATCGTGGCGCTTCATAGAATTGACATATTTGTGCCAAAAATATGCCGGACAGACAAATACACATACAGGTTCATCATTCAGATCATGATGCAACAAATGCTTAGTTTAAATACATCACCTATTTCGAGATTGCCCCATGCCGCCTCACTCGATCAGCCCCTGTTTAGTAACGGAATTTCCGACATGTGATGACCAGATAGATAGATAGACAGATAGGTGAACATTTTTGTTAATCATGAAGCATGCGATTATGAAAATGAAAATTGTGCTTGTTATAGCCAGAGATGATCTTTGTCCCAGAGGATACCATTAAAAAGAACCAAAGGTTAAAGTAAATAAAATGAAAGGAAGAAACTACGGACAATATATGTACACGCACACACACACACACACACACACACACACACACACACACACACACATATGTGTGTGTGTGTGTGTGTGTCTGTGTGTCTGTGTGTGTATTCTTTCTTACATATAGATTTATGACTTAAAATTCCTGTACAATAACAATATATCGTGCAGATCCCAAAAATCATCAGGAAAGTCTTTTATATAAAAGTGAGAAAATCAACATTTCTGATGACTCAGTTACTTTATATGTATATATTTATATTATTTTTCTTTTGGCTAATAAATGTTCATTTTACTATATTAATATTCTTGATAGTTATCATCTGTAAAGTTGTTGCTATCAGTTTTGATATTGTTACCAGTGCTACTAATGTTATTGTTATCAATTATAATATTTTACCTCCTGGCGTTAAGTAGTGTTCTCTTAAAGCCTTTCTTTTACTAGATAATAATTTTGTGCTGAAGATGACACTCCCTTCTGTAAATGAAGAATCTCGTTTCTCCTCAAATGTTTCGTATTATTCTGTAAATATACAAGAAATAAAATTACCATTTTTTTTTTAGAAATGATTCGGTCCTCACACCATCGATCTGATAACCTTGATTATCTTGAATTTCATGATCACATTGTGTGTTAGTCAGTAGTGACCTATCAGAGCAAAATAATCTATTTAAAGTGCGGGGAAATATGTCTATGTACAGAGGTCGCTGTGATAACTTTCCAAGGAATTAATTGGTGTTTATCATTATCTTTTTTTATTTTTTACATTGGTATTGTTCTTATCATCATTATTACTATGGTTATGGTTACTATTAATATCACGGTCAATGGTATTACTATAATCATAATTAACATTATTATTACCATTATCATTGTTATTGTTGTTGTTATTATTATCACAGGTAATCATTACTATATTATTATTATTATCATTATTATTATTATCATTATTATCCATTGTTGCTCTGTGTGCTCAGAACTTATGTCTTTTATTCTAGAGATAATAATGGTTTTATTCATACATCATGGTTCTCATTATCATTATTTATATAATCCTTTTTATTATTATTCTCATTAACATCAATATTGTTATCATAAATGTTATTATTATTATTGTTATTATCATTATTAATATCAACATCATTATTATTATTATTATTATAGTCATTATTATTAGCATCATTGTTACTGTTGTTATAATTATAATAATACTATTATTATAATAATGATAATTATTATTATTATTATCATTATTGCCATTATTATTATTATCATCATTATTAAGATCTATCGCTGCGTTTCCACACTGAGGTCTCACTTATAGTAAATGGATATGTGGCCATCTACTATGTTAGTCTGGTGTCTTATCTCTTTGGGGAGTGACTGTGTGGGTTTGGCTGGGTGATGGAGGCTGAAGTTGGAGTTCTACGGGGGAGCCGGGGGGGGGGGGGGTTTGGTTTGCGAAGTTCTAGCTTCGCCCGGGCCTTCTAGATATGGCCCGGCCTGTGTCAGCTTTTTTACGGCTGTCTCATTGAGTTGTCTGACACTCGGTGCTTACCGTGGCGGCGGGATTGCCAGCAAGCGCTCCTGCCGCCATGGTGTAAGCATTTCGCATAGCCTCTTTACCAGCACGGCGGCTGTTGTGGGCGGTCCATGTCTCAGGAATTGTGTATGGTTACAATTTTCTAGGTAGTGGACTAGTGTGGCGTTCGGCTCGCCGCAGTGCTTGCAGCACCATTCATCGCGTTCGATTGTTGGGATAATCTGCCATGCACAGTGGTAACCTAGGCGCATTCTGTGAAGAATGACTTCGGTACCTCTGTTGCTTACTTCAGAGAGTGCCAGTGGTTCAGAGCCTGTGGCGTCTGAGTACCAGCTGGCCGAGGGGGAGGTTCTCGTTTCCTCTCTGTGGAGCTGCCGTAGGAAGGTACGACCGACCAAGGCACACTTCTCCATAAGTAATTTTCGGCTCGGTTTTATCGTCATGGGATTTGGGGGCATACCCCTGCCAGCGGCGGCTAGTCTGTCAGCAAGCTCGTTCCCTCTGATGCCGATGTGGCTTGGGACCCAATTGATGATAATTCTTCTACCCTGAGCAAGAATTCTCTGTGCCATTGTGAGAATCGTGGTCAGTAGGTAGATGTTGTCTGTGGGTGAGCTGTGCTGAAGACAGTCAATGGCTGCCCTGGAGTCTGTGTGTATGACCACGTGTCCTTCCCTTAGGGACGCGTGGCCTAGGGCTCCCATGATTGCAACTGCCTCTGCCTGTAGCGAGGAGGCGTTGTCTGTTACCCTCATGGATCGTGTGGCATCCCTAGCTGCAAAGCCGGCGCCTGCAGTGTGGCTCAAGGGATCGACCGATCCATCCGTGTAGTATGTTCTTCTACCCGGAGGAGTGATGGCTGCAATGACCCTGTGGGCTTCTGCCTTTAGGCTAGGCATGGGGTATAGGCTCTTTTTCATTGACAGGTTCATTATGTTGAACTCTATCAGGCTCAGTGCCCACGGCGGGGCTTCGGCAAAGTCGGGGTGGGGGGAGTCCATGCCCTTAGCAAGAAGCTGTTCTTTGAGCTGATGGCGTATCAACACCCTGGCTGTATGAGACAGCCAGGAGTTGTTTGCAACGAGCTCGTTGTCTTGTTCGAGGCATCTGACTAATTTTTGTCTTAGGCTTGTGTTCCTGGGAGCCTGGATGACCTTTGACAGAAATTGTGTTGCCGTTAGATCGATTCGTGAGTCCAGGGGGAGAAGGTTTGCCTCCATCAGGAGGTTGAGGACCTTCGTCCACCTCGGGGCACCCAGAATGATCCTGGCAGCTTCATTTTGGACTGTTTCTAATTTGTCTGTGTGCTTTTTCTTTGCAGCAATTAGAGCGACTGAGGCATAGTCCACAATGGGCCGAACAGCATGTACATAGAATGATCTTAGTACTTTGTGTCTGGCCCCTATGCGTCTCCCAGTCATTGCTCTCATGACAGACAGTCTTGCTTTGGTTCGGTCAACCAGGTACTGAACCTCCTTATGGAAGGAGAGGGTCCGGTCTATCCTTACCCCAAGGTATAGGTAGTCCTTGACCCATTCTAATTCCACTCCCTGGATTTTCAGTCTTGTGCCTCGAACTCTCTGTCTCAAAGCCATGGCTTTGGATTTGGCAGCAGAGATCTTTAGTCCCGTCCTACAACACTCCTCTGACACGAGGTCCAGACAACGCTGGGCTTTATTCTGGCTGCGTGGTCCAGTGGAGGTGATAGCGAGATCGTCTGCATACGAGATGATCTGGCACCCCACTGGGAGGTTTATGTTGAGGATGCAGGACATTAAAGTGTTGAATAGGGCTGGACTGAGAACCCCACCCTGTGGCGTTCCATTTTCG
Organism: Penaeus chinensis; assembly: GCF_019202785.1. Classification (NCBI taxonomy): domain Eukaryota; kingdom Metazoa; phylum Arthropoda; class Malacostraca; order Decapoda; family Penaeidae; genus Penaeus; species Penaeus chinensis. The sequence goes on from NC_061830.1 coordinate 35,096,237, forward strand.
AGCGGCATGTGCTGCGATAGGTGACCCTGGAATTTGACATTGGCAGTCCTGTTCCTGAAGTAGTCACCTATCCAAGCCAAGAGCTTTCCTCTGATTCCCTTCTGGATCAGGCTTTCCTGAATGGCAAGCGGACTTGCCAGTTCAAAAGCCTTCTCCAGGTCAAGGAATACCACCACAGCTGGGCCCTTGCTGATTGTGCTTAAGAGCGTGGCTAAGCTGTGTGCTGTGCCCATGCCCCTTGTGAACCCGTGAAGGTGTTCGTGCGGGGGTCCCGTTTTCCATTGAAGCCGGTTTAGTACCATCCTCTCAGCCGTCTTGGCCAGGCAGCTGAGCAGAGAGATGGGGCGGTACTTCCCCGGCTCCTTTGGTTTTGGGACGGGAACTATGGTAGCCCTCTTCCAACTCTGGGGTAGAGTGGAAGTTTCCCAGGACTTGTTGATGAGTTGCAAGAGTGCACGCTCACCTGCTAGTCTTAGGTGGGAGATAATGGGGTACGAGATCCCATCAGAGCCCGGGGCTGTGTTGGAACTGGTTTTATAGGCTTTCCTTAGTTCCCTCAGAGAAAAGATAACGTCTGAGTTATCGGGTTCGGCTGCCCTTTCTCTGATCTGAGCGTGTCTGTCTGGCTGTAGACGCTCTTGTCTTGCCCTCAGCTCGGCTGGCAGACTGTTGCTGCTCGTTCTCGCAGAGAACTCGTGCGCCAGTCTGTTAGCCTCTGCTTGGGGGTCGTGATGGGTGCACCTCGGGGCTGAGCGGCTGGTAGCTCGCTTGACCCGTTGCCACAGCTCTGAAAGGGTGGTTTGGTGGTCGAAAGACTCACACCATTCCAGCCACTTTTCCTGCCTGACTCTGTTGGCAGTTTCCTTGGCATCCGTGACAGCTTCCCTTAGGAGGGATAGGTTGTCAGGGGTTCTTTGCCTTCGGAATAGTTTTCGGCACATGTTCACCCTGTGGTTGACCTCCCTGATCTCGTCATTGAAGTACCAGGCGTCTTTGTGACTTCTGGACCCAGGCCGAGTTTTGGGTATGGTCTGTGAGGCTGCTTCATTAATGGCGTTTAGCAGGCTGGCTTCGAGCACTTCCACATTTTCGCTTTGTGGGGGATTGTTGCATCTCAGACAGAGGGCCAAGGCGTTTTGAAACGCCTGCCAGTTGGCCTTGTCTGTTTTCCATCTTGGATTTGGTCTTAGGATTTCGGCTGGGCCAGCATCCATGAGGGTAGTTATAGTGCCGTAATGGTCACTTGTGACGGTCTCATCGACACACCAGCCAATCCTCCCCACCAGAGTCGCAGTGGCCAGGGTGAGGTCTAGGACCCCTCCTCTGACATGCGTTGGCTCTTGGGTGTTGAGGAGAGCGATCTCAGGGAATGTCTCTAGCACGTCAGCTATGTGATAGCCGGCCGCATCCGGTGCCCGGCAGGGAGCCAGGATGGGGTGGTGTGCATTGAAATCTCCCCCTATGATCACTCGGTCGTGTGCAGCAGAAGCACAGACCTGGCTGATGTCTAAGCTTTTACAGCGTGGCCGGCTGTACACATTGTACAGTTTGAGGGGCCCCCCGGCCAGGTGAACCTCGACGGCAAGGGATTCAACATCGTCTCCACAGTGCGATGCATCGACTATTGCGGAGCAGGGGATTGTTGCTCTCACAAGGGTGATCAAGCCTCTCTTGCCAGGTGTTTGTAGCAGTGTGAAGGCATGGTACCCTGAGAAGCGAACAGTGTCCACTGTTAATGTCTCCTGGAGCATGACAATGTCAATGTTCCTTGATCGCACTACTGCTTGGAGAAAAGCGTTCTTTGCAGAGAAGCTATTGATGTTCCACTGTAGGATGCTTAGATGGTGTGTCATGATGTTACTCAGTGATAGTTACATCAGAGACATCGTCGGAGTCTGACAACTCCATTGCGAGGTCCTCGCTGGTTGAGGGCTCCTCGTCTGTTGTCAGGCTATCCTTGGGTCCACTGGGGGGTGGAGAGCCTTTGGTAGCTCTGACTTTGGTTGGTTCGGCTTTTCTCTCAGGCTTTTTCTTGGCTGGCCTTGCTGGCCTTGCCTGGGCAAGGTCAGCGTGATCTGGCTCTGGCTGCACAGATTCAGCCTGTTCTGGCTCTGCCTGTGAAGGCATGGCCTGGTTTGGAGTGGGGAGGGGAGTCTCGTCCTGGGGTGAGGGTGAGGCTGGTTTTTCTCTAGCCAGCTTTCTTCCCTTCAGGGCTGCGACAGTCTGGGTCATTGCCGTCATGGCGACCGAAACTGCCTTCTCGGCCTCCTCACTCGACCTCCCCAGGGCTGTTGCTACTGCTGTGACAACAGCAGTTAACAGGAGAGTCATATCGTCCTCGTCAAAGAGGAGATGATCATCTGTTGGGGAGGTTTTTGTGGTGCTCTTAGAAACTTTTTTCTTTAGTTTCTTTTTCTGCACCTTTGGCATTGTCGGAAACTCCTTTTTGTTGGAGACATCCGGTGTCGGCTGGGGGGCGGCTTCCTTCCTCTTAGGAGGTCGGGGGGCCTTTTCACTTTTGTTCCTTCCCCAGACATGGGTGCCCGGTGGGGCAGGAACAAAGTCTGATCGGTTTTGAGCAACCTCTTGTCGCCTGAGGGCCGCCTTTTTCCTGACAGAGCAAGTCAGGCTCCAGGCATGATGCTTCTTGGCACAGTTGGGACATTTGGCTGTTGTGTCCCTCTTTTCCTCTTTGTATGCCTTGAGGCATACCTCTGTGTTGTGTGCCTTGCTACAGACACCACATTTAGGCTTGGCTGTACAGTTAGCCTTGTGGTGACCGTATTTCTGGCACTTGAAACACCGAAGTGGTTCTGGCACATACGTTCGAAGGTTGTAGGTGCCCCAGTTACCCAGATCAAGGGTAGTGGTTGGGGCACCTTTCATGGTCACCAGGACTTGCCTGGTTGGAGTCTTCCCCTTCGACATTCGGGAAGCCTGCACGACCTGTGGGTGTGAAGCGATCAGCTCCACATCGTACGAGACTGAGAAGCCAAGTAGCACCATCTTGGTTCTCTTTTCCTCGGGACTTAGTGGGGAAAGACTCACTTTTCTCCCATCAGTTAGCTCCTTCGTTTCCCGGAGGAAATTTAAGGTAGCTTGATCTTTGGGCATTATGATCATGCCCTGATCTCGGGCGACCCGGATCGACAACCGGATTTTCCGTTGCAACTCCAATGCCCTGACCAATTGGTAGGCATTGTCGAAGCCTTCGGGTTTAGCTGGCACTTTGAACTGGGTGAAGCGTTTAGGTGGTCCCGACTCTTCATCAGAGTCGGTATCCGGCCTCGGACGCTTCGGCCCGCCCTTTCGGCTTTCGGGCTTGTTTGAGGAGGCAGGAGCTGATGCGG
>NC_061830.1:35099686-35102186 GCF_019202785.1 Penaeus chinensis
CAGATGAGACTTTTGGGAGCAACCTGCTGGTTAGAGATTTTCTTCTGGAAAACATGCAAATCAGTGAGACGGTTTGTGCTGGTGTGAAATATTGAATTGACATGAATTGCATCATTAGTTCCTGGAAATTAGGTTCGGTAAATGCCGTTCCTCATTAAGAAAACTTGAGAAATACTAAGCTTCTATATTTTGATCTCTCTTGAAGAATACCCAATTTACCATGGTACTGTGACGCTGTCTTCAAAACGGCCTAGCACTGTTTTGCAACATATGAGAATCTAACAGCAGTACATGCCGAATACGAGACCATTGCAAGATGCAACTCTTAACATATAAAGTTGATAGACTAAGAAGTGTAGCATATATGTGATACTGACGGGGAAAAACAGACAAAAACAAAAAGAAATGAAGAAATGAAGGTAAAAGGGACAGCGGAAGAGAAATGGGAAGATAGAAAGAGACAAGCAGACATCAGCTGTAGCATGACAGTCTTTAATGATATAGTATAAATGTTGATTTATATGAAAGTTAATGGCTTTCTCTTTATCTCTGTCTTTGGTGTTCACTCTCCACCGTTGCATGTGTTTGTTTGTGTTTAGGAGTGTGTTTGCTTATGTGTGTATTTGTGTATGCGTGTGTTTGTATGTGTGTGTGTGTGTGTGCGTGTGTGTGTGTGTGTGTGTGTGTGTGTGTGTGTGTGTGTGTGTGTGTGTGTGTGTGTGTGTGTGTGTGTGTGTGTGTGTGTGTGTGTGTGATTATGCTTTACTCCCCTCCCGCCCAGTGTTCCATTTATTTCAAATTTAATAATGTTACCCCACAAGAAAAGTTTTCTTTGAGTTAAGAGAACAGCGTAGAATATAGCTATAACTAAAACATTTTATGTTGAAGCCAAGTCAATTGTACTGACACCCGGTGAACTAGTTCGACGAACGTAAAGAGGACAGAAAAAAATATGCTTATATAACGGCACAACTCAAGTGAGTAAAATGTAGTAGCAGTTACTCGGACAGATGCACGAATGTGTTAAATAAGGGTTGATGTCGTAAAGATAAGAAAGAGAAGCACGAGGCTATCACTTTTTATTTCACAGAGAGCATAACGAGATAACTCTCCAAAGTAGATCCTTCTCGATAACTTGCTTGCCCAAACAGCAAAGTCTCCGGTTCATCCACTGTCTTGTCCCGGCGGATATATATAGGCCTAAATTTCACATGGCCGTGTCGAACAGCTGAGAAAAAAATACAAGAAAAAAAAAAAGCTCACTGCAAGAACCAGGGCTGCTAGATTTCCTTAGTCCTAATTATCGCAAATTTCTTAAGATTAAGAATAAAACGGAAAGTGTTTATATGTGGAATAGTTTTCCTTCCGGGCAAGATAACTTTTATTTCCGTGTTGTCAGTTTATGAAAAGTGGAAATTATAAAGTAGAAATTTGAATAAAAGATGCGCCAACATTTGCCTCCACTTTATAAAGAAAGTGGAAGATGAAAAAAGGCAGCCCAAGTTTTTATTACTAAGGTTAGAACTAATGTTACGAGAAAGATTCGAAACAGCCTATTCGCACATGATTCCGATAAACATGTCTTTCCGTCCCGTTTACAGGTAATTTTGTTCAAGTAGGCAATTAGAGAATGAAAGTAAGATGGCATTACAATATTTTTCCTCTTTCTATTGCTCTTGTATACTATCGCAGTCTGAAATACATCTCTCCGTGAAAACGAAGCACCACAAAATCTTGGCAGTTTTACACGTAGCAGACGAATTTTGGTAATATAGCAAAGCTGCAGGTGCTGTCGTTATACTGTGGCGTTATTTTTATTTTCTAACTTGTGGTTAAAGCGGGAATAGTTATATTTAGGAGATACTTTTATCAAGTCAGTTCGCATTTTCCGTTATAGAGAACGAGAAAGAATAAGAAGGTTGAGTCAGTTTTCGAATCTTAAATACAGAGTAAAGAAGCAAGTAGTGCAATGTAGATAAAAATAAAGGTATTCGCTGCCTGGAAGTCTGTACTATAATCAGAAGAAAATTTTATCTCTGTAGCGTTCATATAAGCCATTTTTATGCTTTGGATAACATTCAAAGTAGAACGAAAAATGCCAGAATTGGGGGGCAACAACTTGTCTTATGAAATGCTGCTTACAGAGCACCCATCACCCACCACCTCTCACAGTCGGCAGATTTATAAAATCTTTCTTTCTTTCTTTATTTTATCCAAGCAACCTAAATATTTATCAAGTTTTGTTTATCATCTTATGAGTGTCATGTTACGGAATTTGAATTTATTATATTTATATTCTACATGATATCTTTTCGGAAAAAGTCAGCTCATTTGACTATAATTGTAAGTGAAAGAAATCAAAGATTACAAATGTTCAACCGATTATTATGGCAACTTATTTGATTGATAAATTATCTTTGAACAACAATGTCCATAATTAATTAGTCTGGCGTTTATAATAATGATTCATCCAATGTGACCTGTGTTCGTAAATGTAAAT
>NC_061830.1:35112186-35114686 GCF_019202785.1 Penaeus chinensis
ATTATTATTATTATTATTATTATTATTACTATTATTATTATTGTTATTGTTATTGTTATTGCTATTATTTTTATCATTATTATTATCATTATTATTATTATCATTATTATTATTATTAATATTATTATTATTATTATTATTATTATTATTATTATTATTTATATTATCCTTATTATTATTATTATTATTATTACTATTGTTATTATTATTATTATTATCATCATCATCATCATCATTACTACAATTAGTAGTAGTAATAGTAGCATTATTATTAATATTATTATCATTATTATTATTGTTGTTGTTGCTAATATCATTATTATTATTATCATTATCATCATCGTCATTATTATTGTTATCATTTTCATTATCATTATTATCATATCTGTTGTAGTTATTAATGTTATAATTTTCATTTTTATTATTATCCTCATTATTGGTAATATCATTATCATTGTTATTAATATAATTCCCATCATTATAATTTTATTATTATTATTATTATTATTATTATTAATATTATTATTTTATCATTATTATTATTATTATTATTATTATCATTATTATCATCATTATCATTATTACTAAAATTCTTATCAATATATTTTTTTATTATTATTGTTGTTGTTACTATGTAGTTGTTATTATTATCATTATTATCATTATCATTATTATTATTATCACTATTATTAGTATTATCACTATTACCACTAGTAGTGGTAGTAATACCATTGTTATCGTTGTTCCTATTATTATTGTCATTATTATCATTATTATTGTCATTATTTTCATTATTATTGTCATTATTTTCATTATTATTATTATTATTATTATTATTATTATTACTATTATTATCATTATTATTTTTTATCATTATCTTTATCATTATTACTATTAATATTATTATCATTATTTTCTTATTATCATTATTATCATTATTATTATTATTATTATTATTATGATTATTATCATTACTTTTATTATTATTATTATATATGATCGTTATCATTATCGTTATTACAATCAATATCTTTATAAAAAAAAAAAAAATTACTCTTATCATCATTATTGTAATCAGTATTGTTTATATAATCATTATAATTATTATTATTATTATTATTATTATTATTATTATTATCTTTATCATTATTAATATCTTTATTATCATCAGAATTATCATGATCCATATCATTAGTATCATTATTATTACCATTACTTTTCTCATTATTATCATTATTTTTATAGTTATTATTGTTATCATCATAATCATTTTCATCATCATCATTATTAGTTTTACCATTATAGTTATGATCATTATCATTATCATTATCGTTATCATCATCATTATCATTATTATTATTATCATCCGTTGCATTTAAACTTTGTTATTGTTATTACTTTAATTATCATATTATTATTTCTAATAAGTATTATTATCATTACTATCATAATTTTTATAACCATTATTATCATGTCTAGGCTTATTTTTTCGAACCGTTGGCGTTTATTATTTATTTTGTTACTTGTATTTTGTTACTTTATCCTTCCCACTTTTCTTGTTAAAGGTTGTCCATGATAATCAACATCTTCAGAAGCGTATTAGCGTACAGACCCTCCTTCCAAAACCTTTGAAAATCATACCAGAAATAATGATTCTCATTGAACATTCTGAGTAACATTTACCAGAGTTTCTATAGCGTACATAGGTTGTTAACCCCCATAACTATAGCATAGGTGTTGCAGGCCTACAATTTTGAAAATTATAGTTATCGATGACCCGTTATTAGGAATTATATTATCACTATTGTTATCATCTTGGCCATCATTATTATAATCACTCGTTATCTTGTTTATCATAATTACAGATATCATCATCCCCTTCGTAGTTATTAATGTTAAGTGTCTCGCGGTAGTTTCACAATTATACGGTTTGTCAGAATGTTTGTGTGTGTTTGTGTTTAAGCATCTGGAGGGTCAAGTACATTTCTGTCGAGAGTATAAGTTCACGAACGTCAACATCTGTTCACTCCATGTAGGCAGTTTCCCATTTATACATGCTCTGGTTTAGTTTAGTTTTCTTCTTTTTTAATTTTAATGTTGCTATCCATAGAGAAACTAGTACGTATTTGTCATTTTTTTTATGTTGTCTGATCGGAGTTCTAGGCAGCATGAGCCTTCATATGAGACTGCAGCGAGTGATCTACTCTTCTGTGTGGAAGAACTACAGCTTTTGCATCACTCATGACTGCTATTGTATATGCAGACTTTCACGAACAACACATGCAGATAATACTCTATTGTTTAATAATTGTGGCAATTAGGTTTTGCTATGAATACTGTATTAATTGATTATCATTCTTTAGTTCAACTTTGGTTACCCACCGAAAATGTTAAAGTAAAAGAGAACCACAGGGGTGAATAAATAAAACAAATTAGGAAAAAAATATTATTATTGTCATTTATATAATAATGATAATAATAACAATTAATATTATTATTA
>NC_061830.1:35122186-35129686 GCF_019202785.1 Penaeus chinensis
ACTTTTATTTGATACTCCGTCTCACAGGAAAATACAACAAGAAGGAAACAAGACAAAACATCAACTTTGGTTCTTGAGTGTGCACGAGTGTAGGACTGTGATTCAGCTTTGGCTATAATGGCTATGGCATTTGGTATTTAAATCCTTTCAAGTTTGATCCTTAGGATTATTTTCACCGTTACAATTCCATATCTTTATAGTGTATAGGTATCATAATACTAACAAAAAATATAATTATCAAATTCAGTGATAAATCATAACTTATTAATATGTTCCATAATTGGGCTTCTGAGGCATCTTATTAATTTCAATCCTTAATTCAAATATTTCATAATTCTCAGAGGATAAGGACAAAATCTTAAAAGGATTGTTGCAGCATAATACTAATCCATAGCCACTAAGACCATGCTTTAATTTCAGTCTACACGAACCACCTTTCTGATAACAGTACATGTACAATTTCATTCTATACAGAAACCATGCGATGAAAAAGACAAAATTTGGCTCATTATTCCAGCAGTCCTTAATATGCAACCTGATTTGGTTGAAGTACAGGTATACTAGGCAGGCACTGAATAGCCAAATTTACTTCAAGGGTATGCACCAGACCTTAATGCAATGTATATTGGTATAAAATTATGATGTGCAAATCTTACGTGGATCAAAAATACTAAGGATGGAGATAAATCACAATTCTGTATAAGAAGTTCCTCCAAAATATGTTGAAACTGCACATATCTCACAACCACCATTCTTCCCCCACCCAACCCCTTGTGACAGCAAGGAGGAACATGTGTATGTGAATGGTGGTGGTGAGTGGTGGTCTTCCTAGCAATGTACCATGGCAAAAAGTTGAAACAATACAGCTCGAATGATGACGCTTTAAACTTCGAAGCAGTTTGTGATAGGGGGTAGATTATGGCGGGCCCCTAGTCAACAAGAACTGGCAGAAGTACCAATAAATAGAGACCTGACTTGGAGTACAGCACAGTCATCAAGCGTCATCAGATAACACAACAGTGGCAATCACAGAAAGACACTCAGACATTATGCAGCACACATGTTGATGGCTTACCAAAATAGATATAAATTTTATGCCTGGTCATTATGCCAGAATTATCAAATATGATTGTTTTCACAGACAAATTCACATTCAGGACACACAAGTGGTAAATCGAGGAATTTTCATAAAAAAAACATGTTGCAAACTGTACATGATGGAGTTTTCCAAGTTTAAATCCACTTGCACTTATCTGGGAATTGAGGATAAAGCCCCTAATCACAATGATCAAGACATGCCTAGTCAAGTTTGCAACATTTTATTAAAATACATATAATGTGTCATTCCCACAGCTACTAATAAAGTTGTGAGAACAAGACAGAAAAATTCTGGTAATAATAACAAGTGAATTTATTCAATGCCATTGTTCCTAGTGATGATCCACAGCTTAAAAAAAATCATGCAAAATGATCAGCAATTTCAGCCCACAAAAAATTTATTATGAATACTTTTTGATGAAGAACTAATGCTAAATACCCCAAATGATCACCCAAGCATGGGCACAAAAGTGGTGGTCAAGCAACATATTTTGTGCACACAATAATTAGGGATGTCTGAAACGTCTCCATATGAATTAAAGGTAATCAACTGGAAAATGAGAGGTACCCATACTTTAAAATAGCACTCGTGATAAGAAATAAAAAGAAATAAAATTAGGACTAACATAAGAGAAGCAGGCTGAACAGTGTGGGTGCAAGGAAGATAATGCAGCAGAACCATACGAACCACAAGAGGAGCTGAACAGACAACAGTACAGTCAACCCCTTATCTTGTTACAAAAGGTCCCTGTCATCTTCCAACCCCCACAAGAGATGGAAGGATAAGAGCCCCACCGATTTCCCCTTATGAGCATCACCAGTGGAACATGCTAACACTTTATTATCAGAAAAATTAAATAAATCCTCATGACACTTTGGCACAAAGATGAAGAAGAGCAGTAGTTGAATACACACTGATTGCAAAGGCTGGGAAAACTCGACCACATTCATATCAAGAAGCGTAGCTTTCTGGCAGCTCCCATATCCATGCTGCATCCCTAAGCTGAAAATTCATTATAATAGCACAATTTTCTTTACACCATTAAGTTAATTATTCTACTATTATGTAAGATAATCTCATTCCATACAAATGTAGAGGTTAACAATATTGCAATGGTAACAATAAAATTTTGTGGAATCCGACAACTACGTATGTATGAACACTTCCTACAACAATTACTTTAGCCATAGAAAATCAACAATTAATACTGTGTCTCCATCATAAAACATGTTATTTTAATGGATACAAATAGCCATATGTTTCACATTCTCCTACAACCTCAACAGTGCTTGGATTCATCTGCTTAAGTATACAGCATCAATAATGTGTGAAATAACTGTTCAATCATTCCTAGGACAAAAGTGACTGTTACTTTTCACTCTTCTATTCATTACCTTAGAGAAGTCTACAATGATGTTATAGAGTGATCAGACACATATATGCAGTTGTCTTCTTCTTATTTTATTTAAAATCTGCAAATTCCTCAAACTTGAAAGTGTCAAAGCCAAAAATCATGAACATCAATATCAACATCAAATTAAAATTACCTTGTGGTTCTATTATGATGATCAGGATATATTCATGGAATATGGGAAAATCAAACATCTGCCAGCATAAACATGCAATTGACAAAATGTAAATAAAAAATAGAAATGGAATACATGGAACTGGTATGTAGAATGACTCAGAACATCCGACAGAGGAAAGTCAACTCTCCGCTATTAAGTACAATTGGGATCGTTGAAAAATTACAAACCCTATATGTTGCTACACCTTTGCTCTTTACTTATTCTGACTCTGACAGGTGAGCACCAAACAAGGAATTCTTTGTGCAGGTAACACACATTACATACAGAGGGGCTTGGCAGGAGACTTTAATATCCTGCTCTGTACAATCGTTCACTCCACACAACCCACAAAACCCACATTGCCCCAGCTTCATTACAAAAGTTACATCCCTAGGATTTTAGTCCCATACCTAATACTTAGAAACAAAAACAGCCCTGAAAATTAAAATTTCCTTTTGCAGGTTTCATCAGCCAATCGCAGCTTAACACAAACAAGACACATGGCTAGAGGTCGGCATCTCATGACAGTGAGGTGACGGCACAGCTGGCCGCAAGCACCTAGTCCTTAGAACCCTCCAGGGGCTAGCCAAGGATGAGGATGAAAGGAGAGAGGGATGCTTTTCAAGAGTCAAGTGAAGCTGGGAGTGTGGGGGACAGTGTCTGACCTATAAAACAGAGAATCTTATTTGGACGAGGAAAATGCCGATGCTTCGGGTACGTAGAGAAAGGAAGGCGTTAAGTGCAGGATTCCGGAATGCTTGGAGAGGTAAGGGAGGGGGGAAGGGGGTTCTTGAGGGGTTCCTGGAAGTTTATACAGAATATAAATGAGGCTACTGTTAAGTCTGTGGCAGGAAGTGATAAGACAAGATGGGTTAATTGTTAATAAGGAATCTTAAAGAGAACAAGGGATGTTATTATGGGCCAAGACTCATTACTCTGGGTTAAAGTTGGTTTATCAAATATCTAAGATTGATTAACATAGGTCAAGTTAGGTTCAGGAAGGTCACTGAGCGGACTGAGGGTCGCACTGCAGCAAGCGCACGATGGAGGGGTCACTCTTGGCCCCTTCGATGAACTCCTCAAGACTGAGCTTGCCATCCTTGTTCTTGTCCATCTGACGGAAAATTTTGTCTGTGCGTTTCTCTGGAGTGCTCTCATCTTCTGGCATCTTCATCACAGACCCAACCATCTTGTAAATTGCCTGAAATGTCAACAACAAAATTAACCATTTTCTTCACACTTTATGAAAGCTCAGAAAATAAGAAGGTAAAACAGATTCACTATTTATTCATATTACATTGCCATTCCAAGGAAAGCAATGACCTGTATCTTATCAAAGTGAGTATATAATGACAATGTATATTTGTAACCTATAAAAACAAAACAAAAACAGATATACAAGTTAACTATTTTATTGAATATGAAGATATATAAAGATAATATAGGAAAGTTTTATAGATGGACTCTTTAATGGATTAAAATTACAAGTCCCTCTTTTTACCTTTATTCCATTAAAAGCATGTGCAACTGAAAACTTAACTTCTGTAATGACAGAAGAAGAGTAAATAAACAACAGAAAGAGCAAAACACAAAACTGCAAGGAACAAAAGCTTCAAACTGAACATATATAATTGGAAATGAAGGTATGCACATCTAAAAAGGATCTCTCAAGACCAGTTGTCTAACAATATGTCTATTAAACCCTATAATCTGGATGACATGACCATCACAACTTGAGGGGTGGATGATATGAACATGTTCTCATGGGAAAAATTGGCTGTGGGCCAGGGTGATGCTATCTTCCTGTCGTGAGCATTTCAGCTGAGGCTGAGGTGACAAGAAAGACTCCCCACAAAGCACTTGGACAGTGATTAACTAATTTGGCATTAAGGAAGGGGGGTTTGCTTTATTTCCATCGATAAATGAGTGTGGAATGTAATGTCTGTGAGCCATGACTGGAAGAGCACAGGCTTTAGGAAGGATGCTATTTCCATGCTCAGGATCCTATTCCTTGCCACCATGACCAGCAGTACAGGTTTTATTACAGAAAATTAATATTATGAAGAAAAAAAGACAAATAACAAAATGTTACTTGTTATTATTATTGCACTGAGTCATAGATTACCTTGGGAGATGATATGAAGTCTGTGCAAGGAAAACAGTCTGTTACCATCTAGATAAATCAAGTGAAACACTTCAGTCGAAAAAGACAAAATGACAAAGAGGAGGCATGGAGTTTGTCACTGCACACGTGTTCATTCGCTCCCAGTCTACAAGCTGCACACATGGCAATGTCCAATCACATTAGCCAAATGCCTGTATTTTGGCCCACATGATGGGACTGAAGCATCCAGATCCAATGGGTTAAATATTTTATCAATCTAACCCTTCATCTATAACATTAATGTTAATGTGCCCGATCTCATGATTGTAGCGCATGAAAGTTGAGATATCAATTCTTGTGTTATAGATAAAAACTTGAATTAACAAACCATTTGATAGAGACAATTGATATGAGACCCCCTTTGGATATGCACACCCTCAAATCAACTAAAAGACATGGCAGGGTGACATACTAAAATCAATTTAATATTTACATATTACTGACTGAACATCTCTTAGGCCAACATTTGAATTCTTTAGTTTAACATGCATAGTCCTATACAAAGTCCACAGAAAAAAAAATTCTGAGACAATATGTCATGTCATAAATAGATATATAAATAAAATATTGAAAGACACACACGCACACACGCACACGCACACGCACACGCACACGCACACGCACACGCACACGCACACGCACTTGCACTTGCACTCGCACTCGCACTCGCATTCACATGATACCAAAGCCTGCAATATTAAAAAGCATATATTGTTAATGACATAAAAAGTCCTCATTCCTTTGTAACAGAAAGTGAAGTACTTTATTAACATATATATTCAAACATTAAAAAGAAAGAAAACTAGCTTTTAAACAATGAATATTGTTAAGATTAGATTATAAGTACAGTAATAGACAATACTTGAAGTACATTACATCTCATTCCTCTTAAAACACCTAAAGCATTTTATTCACCAAGAATTTTAGAACTCTCACAAAGACAATGTGATACACTTTGAGGAAGCTTCAAGGCAAAAACAAAACCTGCATTAGGATGCAGAAGGAGAGCCCCACAAAAATCACAAATGGCTTTTCTTACCGTAACAATTTCCAGCATCTCCTGCCTGCTGATGTAACCATTGCCATCCAGATCATACATGGAGAAAGCCCACCTCAGCTTCTGCTCCAGCTTGCCTCTGGATGTGACAGAGAGGGCACACAGAAACTCCCGAAAGTCTATGGTTCCATCTCCGTTGGCGTCGAAGGTCCGGAACACATGCTCAGCGAACTGCTTGAAAGGGTAAGTGATGAAGAGTTGCACATAATACAGTCAAACCTCGTTTGGATGGCCCCTTTTACTTTTTCTTTCTTTTCCTTTTTTTGGTTATTATATGTTTTTTGTTTTTTTAGCAGCTGGTAAGATCTTGATCCTTCAGACCTAAGAGAGAACATTACAATAATGTTCACCATTTTAATGCAATAATGGTGAATCTTCTTTGTAGGTGTCCACTCATAGGCTGAGTACTGTGATCCTATGTCTAATGAAAGCTTTATATTACGGCTGCCTTTTATGTTGCTATGGTTATTTAGTGTCATGCTTGCAACTCACTGAACGTTAATTTACTGGAACATTAGGGGATGAAGGAACGAGGTTTGACTTTTGAGACTATGGCGTCACACAGCCAGGGTATAAGGGCAGGAGGTAATGAGGAGGTTTTAGCCACAACAAAAATATAAAAACTCAAAACAAAAATGTAAATGAAATAATTACATTAATTGTCATATGATTATATAAACTGTATGCTTCAATTCCTGCTCATATATATATGATCTTGCTTTGCAGTCTATTATAATATCACATGTTGGAAGATATAATTTCTCTGGTGAATGAAAACTAACCTATGTGAAACAATCAACTTTCTTTACAAAGATTCCAATAGTCCAAAAAATTCCAAACATGAAATTCCATGTGGCAAAGCAAGAACTGCATCACCCAAATTACTGTATTTCTAACACTCATACACTTAGCACATTAAAGCATTAACCATAACTAAGACGTCACAAAGCACTAAGCACTATTTATAACACAGGCATACTGCAAGAGCTTTACAATCACACTCTGGCAAGTGGTACATACATGATAGCTACTAAAATAAAATAAAAAGATCTACAAAACAGTTATGCATTTAGTAGAAGCCAAGGCTATATACTTTTCTTTTAATCATTCACGTCAAGAATGAACAGTCTTAATTTTACTTAAATTCTTGACTTTTGACATTCACACCCAAATGCTTTATTACATATCTTCAGACTTTGCAAACAGCATATAATCCTTGGCTTCTCTAATGCAGCTTGCTACTACAACACCAAGTTCTGAAGACCAAGTTTTTGTCAGAACTTAACAGTGGCTGAACTATTGAGAGGATTAACATATTGCTATGTCTTCTATAACAATATCCAGGAATTATTAGTACAAAGAGCTTGCCATTATGGGATTTGATAGGTTTTAGTAGATAACTTTCTAAGTACTGTTTCCCAATATCCAGAATACATGATATTCATAAAGAAAAAATAATATTTAATGTAAAAAAGGGCAATAAGAATTAACAATGAAAACTATAATTTTAAATCTACCTTACTTCTAAAGAACAAACCATTGTAAAGTTTCAATTCATTATTGATAAAGTTAAACCAATATCAGGTATCACCAATATCAATTAAGACTTTGA
>NC_061830.1:35132186-35139686 GCF_019202785.1 Penaeus chinensis
ACATAGAACATTCAGTGCTATCAATTATTCCTTAATACCAACACAGAACCATAAATGATGTGCAATGACAAATGGCATCACTGTATTGCCAGCAATGGGTGGATCATCAATCTCTTATTTACTTATTTATTCTTCTTTTTACTATTAACTAAAACTTGTCATTTTGAAGAGCAATTTGTATAAATACACTAATCCAACCACCTCTGAAACAGAAAACCATCTGCTAAACATTCAACAGGCAAACACATAGCATTCTCCCTAGCTCTCATACAGTAATTCCTTTCACAGCTTTATTCGGACTACAGTATAGTATGGGAACCACTCAGAGGGTCCCGCAAAACTAACCTTTGAGGCATCACCATATGGGAAAAAGTTCCCATAAATCTTCTTGAATTCCTCAACAGAGAGGTGTCCAGTTGGACAGTCCTTCAGGAATCCTTTGTACCATTCTTGGATTTCTGAGTCTGTATAAAAAAGATGATCATATTACTTGTGAGACATGTATTTCAGATAAAGAACTTAACAACCCAAATTTCAAAACTGTACTAAACTAGTGAAAGTCACTACAAAGTCAAACTCTTGAATCACTTAATGACATTAAAAGGAATATCTATTTGGCTTAAAACTGGGACACAGAATGATACCTGAAGTAAATGAGAAATTCTTAAGCACCTAAGACCAAGGCCCCAAATTAAGAGCAATGAATAATCCCTCTAGAAAAACCATCTCTGCTATTGCATTCGGTGTTCCTTGAGAGCATACTCTCCACCACTGACTCTCAGGCATACCAATATGCCACTGAGGAGGGCATGTATGCATTTGCTGTGCGCACAGTGAGTTTAGTTTACTAATTGTATTTACACATAGATGACTCCACAAGAGCTCAGTCACCAAGGAGTCAATTACTAATCCTACTCATCTCTTCTCTTTATCCTTGATTATTTTATTTCATATTGCTATTAGCATTGTTTACAATAATGTAATAATTATAATGTCAATAATGATCATAACAGCATCAAAATTAATAATAATAATAATAATAATAATAATAATAATAATAATAATAATAATAATAATAATAATAATAATAATAATAATAATAATAATAATAATAATAATAATAATAATAATAATAATAATAACAATAATAACAATAACAATAACAATAATAATAACAATAATACTACTACTACTAATAATAATAATAATGATAATATTAATAACAATAATTATAATTATAATTATAATAATAATAATGATAATAATAATAATAATAATAATAATAATAATAATAATAATAATAATAATAATAATAATAATAATAATAATAACAATAATAATAATAATAACAACAATAATAATAATAACAATAAAAAACAAGGATCAGTGAAGTCTACATGTAGATACATTTCACTAACAATACTACAGTAAACATCACCTTTTCCTGACAGCAATGGGTTAACACAAATTCCCTACACTCTTTTACCCTTTTTGGGTTATATCCTCCTTATTCAGATAAAGGCTTGGCCACCTGGGGAACTTTGCTTTCCCCAGCAAGTTTTTTTTTATAAGGTAGCAGCTCCCACTGGGTTATCTTGTTACTTAACATTTCATTTCATAAACATAAAACTGAGTCAGAACATATTTGATTTACTATTTTGACTTTCAAATAAAATTTTATTCTCTTCATGACTCCCATGATTACAAAACCAAACAAAATGTGAGTACTTTCTTGGCTACATGTTCTATCCCAAATAATTTGTTTTTGGTACCTCTATACATATGATCAAATTATGGGAAAAGCTCCATGAATTTAAGAACCTCCAAAACAGATTAACAATTTTCAATAGATTAAAAATGATCTGCCTACATGTACTGAGGAAAGCCAATTGCTGCTTATCTGCTAAAATGTTAGAGCTGATGCCTGGAACTCACCTGTGAACTCTGTGTTGGAGCGGAGGTCCTCCAGCACCTCAGGCTTCAGCTTACTGTTCTGCTTGCCCATGGCTGTGTGTGTTTGTTACGTCTCCTAGTGCACTGGCTCACCTCAACCACCTTTACTCCTCGCAGAAGCTACACACCTCTGATGGGAACCTATGCCATTAGAACTACATTTTATCTCACGAATATCATGTATATCAAAACTCAGTAGAATAAAAAATCATAAATTAATATCACAATAATTACACATGATAATGTGATACAATCATCAAAATTAATTTAGTATCATTTATCTTCTTAAGTATTGGAAAAAAAAAATATATATATAAAGATTACACTTCATTTTTTTTTTTTAATAAAAAAATCAACATTTATCAAAAACAGTGTCATGCAACAAGGTTTTTCCATTGAACCTGATTAAACTTACCCCTTGTTATTGAAGCTCTATTACGAAGCCAAAATTTAGTTAAGCACCTCTTGCAAATTTCTAAAACCTCAGGTCTGAAAAACAACAATAACATATTCAGAATACATAAAAGTAGCTCAATTTCTTTCATGTTAAATAGATAATCTATAACAGAGGATCAATCTCTACTGTAAAGAAATTCCTGTTTCAAGCAAATTATTGATTATCTTACAAATTACAAGGAAATTCATTGCATTATTCAATAACCTTTCTACTTCATTAACCTTAACATCTAATATAAAAAATATCTCGCTTGAACATATGAAAGCCTATCAAGACATACCTAAAGGACTAGTCTGTGTAATGACACTCACCTCCCATACTCTATGTTAGTTTACGACAACACTATGTATGCCATGGTTGTATTTATAGCAGTTTTGTCAGTTCTACAGATATGATATAGACAATATCATATAATAAAAAAAAAAACTGAACCCACACACATAAATAAGGATAATACAAATGTCAATAAACCACTACCAAAGATTAAAATTTCAATCATCTTTATTACTGGAAAAAACACAAGGTTTATATAAGTTTATGTTCCAACAAGGCTGGAGCAACCCAAATACAGTCAAAAATATTTGACTAGAACAGTAATTATGAGCCATCAGGACTTTTCAAAGGATCACTCTTTCTTATAAGGGGAACAGTTATCATCTGTAGTAATTAATTCACTCATAATACCTGCACTACACATTGCTTTTCACCGTTTGCAAGGTTGGTGATGTTTCTTCCTTTGGTATAAGTAAAATAAATTATACATCAGTATCAAACTGAACCTATGGATATGTTAGAAAAGACTTTACAATGAACATAAATAACACATGCATTTCACATTACATTTTCCCATTTCAGTAAGCATCTTTCAGAGAATAATTAATTTCCCATGAACACATGAATACACAAAATAACTGGTTTAAAAAATTAGATCATATTTTAGCAAGTACTGCACACAATAAAAAATGTATTTAAACAGTATGAAAAGGGATGTGTCTTGAAACAGTATTATTCACAGATATAAAAGACACAACTTTTCATTCCTTAAAACAACAACTGCAATACATTTTGGCAAAACTGAATTTATGACTACTCTTCACAGTAACATTTAACTTTTTTTTCCTCAATACATGAAACAATCTTTTTCCATTCAGAAAATGGATGAATGGGGCCTTTATAACTGAAGTAACTGTTCTGTGAAAATCTTGATGAATACTATGTTTACAATATTTGCCTAAACTAGGTGTTGATAGTGTGGTTAATATACTAACAAAAAAGAAAGAGAAAAAAGAGAGAAAGAAAGAAAAGAAAAAAAAAGTGTGTAAATATAGCCTGCTTAACTATGAATGTAAATTACCTAAAAATCATTTCCACATACAGGACTATCAAAAGATTGCTTACACTCTTTCACTTTTTACCTCTAAGTAATCTGATTTTCTAACAGTCTTGTTTTAGATTCTACTTTCATTACTTAGCTATCTTAAATGTATACCCTCTGGTCACACTACCTTTTGACACTCACAAAACTAGTGAGGAATTCATGCTCATACATGAAGTACCAGTGTGGTTGAACTCTAATGTAATGTGAAGAGCATTTGTTTTTCTTTTCCTATAAAATGAAAAGATTCATGAAGACCTACACCTTCTTTACAGTACAAGGAAAGTAAGCCTCTTTGATGCCCATATCCAAGGCTCACAATTTCTTATCTTGTCACCAGCATGAATACAGAAACAATAACACTGGGCTGCATTTTTTGTCTACAGGTGAGAAGGAATATGGCCAGAAGGTCATGAATGGCTATGGTTTCACTCATACCAATAGCGACAATAAACACTTAAATAGGTTCTTAACAAAACTATTCTAGTGTACATACATAATATTTTTGAGCTAATGGCTTTTTTTTTTTTTTACCACAGGCTTCATTATCATTAACTAAGCATTCATCACCTATGCCTGCAAGGAGTAAAGACATCCTTTGCAACTCTGATGATGATGGCAAGAAGCTGCACTGGACTTGTGGGAAAATTAGTGGCAATGAGCCCTGTTTTTTGTTTCTTTTGCGATAAAGACTAAACTCCCTTTTTGCTTTAATGTCCATATCAACTGCAGTGTTGTACATAAAGCTGAGAACCACTAATCTCACCACAGATCTAAGTTTTGCAGCTTTCTAGAAAAATGGGGTAAGAAGTATTATTACATGCATGGCACAAACCCTTA
Organism: Penaeus chinensis; assembly: GCF_019202785.1. NCBI lineage: Eukaryota > Metazoa > Arthropoda > Malacostraca > Decapoda > Penaeidae > Penaeus > Penaeus chinensis. Next base: position 35,136,812 of record NC_061830.1, read on the forward strand.
GCATACTATATTATTTACAGGTATTACCATTTGTGCAGATTGTCTACTAGAAGTTGAGCCAAGCAAAGCAAATAAACAAAGACAGTTTCATAATTTGCAAGAACATGAATGTCTCTCATCAGTTACATAAATTATTAGAGGAATGAAGATTTTTTGAGCTAAAGGAAGTTCAATATTCACCAAAAGCTGAATCTCAAAATAGTAGCAGAAGGTCAAGGTCAGTAGCAAAGTTTCAAGTGAATGAAAAACAATCTATTAATTTCACAGAGATTTTTGCAAGAAATTTGGGACTATATATATTTCTTGGTTATTACTCTAAAAAACAAAAAACAAAAAAAAGAGTAATAAACGAGACAACAAAGGCCTATTTTTAATATTAAGACCCAAGCTTTCCTTGTGACAGAATCCTGGGCTAAGTTCACATCAGTCATCTGGGGCCATATTCACAAGACTCACAAGACAGTTGCTCAAGCACACCACAGAAACAACTATATCACAGAAGGGGTGGGGAGTTGGTGCTAAATTAGTAGCAAAGGAAAGAAAATGTGTGCACTGTGGTTCCCAACAAACTGGTATAGAGAAGCTTTCTCTCAGAGGAAAATGTGATTCTCTTTATGGCCACTTAACTTATTATTGGGGTGGGAGTAAACAAAGGAGTTTGTAAGAAGACTTGGAATGAGGAACAAATTTCCATAAAATAAAGAAGAAGAAGAAGAAGAAGAAGAAGAAGAAGAAGAAGGGAGTGGTTATCTGAGGGGAAAAGTAGACTCAGTAATTATAACATCAAAGTAGCAAGTCTTTTAAACTGTACACCAGCCTTTTCCTGGAAAGTGTACTTGACTCAATGAGGAATATACAGCACGCTTTCCCCCACAGCACACCAGAATGACTAGTGCACTGGAATGCTTGTGTTATAATCACCCTTTAGGAACCTTGGGGTGAAATCACCCAGAATGGATCACTAATACAGTACGGAACATCTGCCATGTCAGAGAGGGAGGGGAAAAACGGCTAGCTAGTTGGATGCACCTTTCTTCATAAACCATCATAAAAATATTTTTTTTCTCATCTTCATTAATATTGTGGATCACCTATCAAACCCTCAAGATTATCTGCGTTAAGTTGTTCTTTGATTTTAAACATCCATAATCTGCAATTATCTGAACTTTTCACTTCCATGTGCCTATTTTTTTCCCCAGAGTTCAGAATGGGAAAACGAGCTTCCATGAAACAAAAACTAAGACTCATATTGGCTGATCTCAGACCCAACTCCAGGCACTTACATAGTAAATACATATTAGTAAGACTCATACAATGAAAAGATTGGTTCTTCTACCTAAAACATGACAAGTTCCAAAAATCTTAAAATGCTTCTTGAGATAAATTAACAAATCTAATTTTTCAATTCCTTCACAGGTCTTTACTATGAAAGCCCCTATAGATTTGGTCCCTCACTTGCCCACGGAAGGAGGTAGAAGAGATTGAGTCTGGCATTACTAAAAATTTTGTCTAGGGCAGAATGGTTCCTCCCTCTTGGCCCTACAACAAGGCAATTAATACTATGCTGTTTGACTGGGAACCAAGAGAATCAATCATATCACACTAGATCAGCAACTGTGAGTCTTAGAAAATAGTTTTAAACAGAACTCTTTCTGTGGATCATGGTGTGGAATATGAGTCCCAAAGCTGCAGCAAAGACTCATAATCCAACACCACTTCATACACTATTCTATAACCTGGTGTAGAAGATTTGTTTGTTGTCTTTTTTTGTGATGTAATGCATTTTAGATATTGTCTAGAATAACCAATAATTATTATAATCTATAAGATAGCCATAACTAACATGTAATTAATTAATCTAACATATCATACTTTACCATATCAACAACACATTTTACAGCATACTGCCAAGACAATATCCAAATATACAAAACAGAGCCAAGCACTAGACACTACTTGTATGGCAGACATAAAATGACCAAATAATAACAAATTGAGGATAAATAGCTAAAGAGAGACAGACGGACAGACAAAGAGAGAGAGAGTTAAGATATACTGAGACAGCCTCACAGCTATCTGCTTTAAATATATATGTACATATATATATATGCCCACAGCAATGGCAGTTTAGTACAGAAACTGTGAAGCCCTTCTCAAAAGCATCTAATTATTGTGGGACCAAAAGCTAGAAGCATTTACCACCACAGTTGAAGCTAACAATGTCTATCTCTCTCCTGTGTGATCTTTTGGTCCACCAGGTAAACATAGCATGATCTAGACATAAAATTTCTCCCAAGTGGCTCTTGAGGGTAAATCATGCTAAATTCACTTATCAATTGATGTGCATACCAATGTCTCCCACTACTTCTTGCAAAGTAAACAATATTCAAGATTTTTTTTTTTTAAATACTGACTTTGTAACCAATTCAAACTCATGATTCAGAATCACAAACTGAGTTGAACTGGTACTTTTCACACACAAAGGAAATATCTCAAAAAAGACTATTCAATTCCAAGTGCCTTCACCTGTTGGTTAGCCAGAATCATTTTCCTCTTTACACAATGCAGAACAGTTTGGTTGCTACATTCTACTAACAACTGTGGTGATGAAATTCAACCAGGCTACAGAAAAGCTGGTATTATGTGACAAAAATGACAAAATGGAATGACAGACCAACATACATATCTGTCTTCCTTAATCTGAAGGTACTTGCTCTGTGCAGTAAGTTCCACAGGATTAATGGAGGATTTGGTATACATGAAAACGAGTATGTAGTAGAATCAAAGTCTGGTGTGGGCATGGCCTATTTACAAGAGTAAAACTTCTGTAGGTTTTGGTGTAATGTTTAGAAACGTGCAAGCATCATCCTAAACT
>NC_061830.1:35144686-35159686 GCF_019202785.1 Penaeus chinensis
TCCCATCCTCTTTCCCACTCCCTTGTTTGCGTCCGCCTCGTGACCGCAATTAAGCGCGTTATGAGTCTTCTGAACACGTTGAATGCATTCCCTGAGAACCGCGTCCCTCGCAAGCGGCGACACCCAAGTCTTGCCGCGGTTGCACTACTCCTGTCCAGCTCTGGAACTAGAACAAAGACAGGGATCTTCCCCTTGTGGCCAGACTTTGCTGTGCCTAAACAACTGGACATGCGAAAGGAACCCCTGGACCTGAGCTACATGTAATAGTGAACTCCAGCAACGTACTTTCCTGACTTCCGGTTGATGGGGGCTAGGACGATGTTCTAATTCCTTCAGCTCCGTTAATAAACACACATAAATTCAAGAAATAAGTAAATAATTAATGATGAAAATCACAAAGTGAAACTACAGTCTTGAAACTATGTTCATAATTCAGGTGGAGAAAAAAACACTGTCTTTAACTGCCGACATTAAGAATTTGTCCAAAAAAAGAATCTTTTGAACTCGCTTTCCATGACCCCCTCCTCCAAAGAGAGAGAAAGAGAAACAGCACCAACAATCCCCGAATAGGCCCGATAACAATTTGGAACAGGTCGTTAGGAGAAAATGGCACCGCAGTCTGGATCACGAGAAAACCGGTGCAATAAAAAGGGAGAAAAAAGGTCAGACTCTCCATCAAACAGACTCGTTACACTCCGCGACAGATTTGCGACATCTGCAACTTTTTTCGCGTCGAATTGCACTTGTGGTCTTGAGACTTGCGGAATGGACATTAAATTAACGATTAAGGAAACTGCATGCACACAATGACAAGGGATGGAAAGGGTCAGAGTTCACACGAGGTCTACCCCACAAAAAAAAATCACGGGAATTTTCGTGCTAAAGTTCTTTCCCTTCCACTTCCCTCTCACGACCTCCCCCTACCCCGCCCCTCCTAAATGTCCTGTTCCTCCTACGAAGCCCTGACCTCTTACGGTCTGGGGACCACCACTTTAAAACTCCTTCAGAGAGAGCGTGGAGTAGGCGGAAGCAATTAAAGATTGCGCGGGTACAACACTTGTGTGTTTTCTTTTTATAACCGCTCCCGCTCTCTTCCCCCTGTCCTGCAGCCCTGGACACTGTGAGACACCCTCGGCCGCTGCTCGCCGCCCTCGAGCGAGAGCACCGGAGGGCCACCGCCGCCGGGCTCTTTCCACCGCGCCCGAACACAACCGACGAGGCGGCCCCGGTCGCTGGCCGCGTCGCATTCCTCGCACGGCCGGGCTTTGGCTTGCCTTTGGAAACGACACTCCACTGGCTGCATGAGAACTCCTAAATTCTCTTGCGACATAATCTCGCATCCAAAGAAAAGATACTTAACGATCTCTACAACAGAGTGCTATTTGCAAAAGACTATTGAGGCTTATGAAAAAATAAAAGACAGTACGAAATATCTCGTCTCCCAAGCCAAGTCATCGATCCGCTCGCCGGGAGGAAGATCAATTTGTCATCAATCAAAAGACCATTATTGACTTTACTTGCACGATCGTCTGCCGGAGGAACCATCAAACTGTCAGGGTATAAGAATCTCCACATCCTTTACTATCTTCTCTATCAGAAAAAGTGTGTATGTAAAAACTTAAACCATTAATCAAAGAACAACCAAGCTGCTGCTCACTACATAGCAACCAAAGTACCCCTTACCCACTACCCTCCTATCCGTTGGAACTGACACGACCCAAGCGGAGCCCCTAGGATGCAAATCAAGGCCTGGGACGAAAAATGAACAAAGGCTTTACAGCCCCTTTACATTCCCTGTTTTAATCCAAGTCAATTCAGATAACCTACACACAGTCGTAGTATTGATAATAAAACGACAAAGCTAAAGATGGAGGGACTTCAAATATACACTCTTTCATAAACATAAAAAATATCCTTGATGGACATTCCGGTGAACATGAAAATGCAAAAAAAAAAAAAAAAAAAAAAAAAAAAAGGAGTGTTAAACAACTTGGTTTTAAACGCGCCGTCAGAAATAATAACGAAAATAATGATGGTCTGTAAAATGTATTACGTTTCCACGACAAGGCAAACATGACGTCGCAACGCACGCCACAATGTTAGGCCAGAGGAACGCGCTGGGCGTCTGGTCACAGACGATTATGGAGTCAGGGTCTGGGCTCCATAGCTAACAAAACATGGTGGAAAATACAGAAAAAAACACTGAGTGGTGAACTTTCAAGAGTAAATGTGTCATCTCAAAACAAACTATATCCTATCGCCATTGTTGTACTACAGCTAGACTATCAAACTTTAACCACATGAAATCAGCTGCACATATTTTACGTGAGAAAAGAACCGAATAGCACTTCACGCCAAATCAATTTTTAAAATCATCATTAACGTTCCATAACTTAAATGACGACAATCTGATGGATGATTCTAATGACAAAGATAAAATCACACGATCGTGCCAGCGAAGCAATTATGCTAATTTACAAAAGCAACCCATACAAAGTCTGTCCAATGCAAAAATTTAAACGGGAGCAAACCAACCGAGGAACAAAAGCAAACACGTCGTCTGCGGCCGGATTCCTGTCGCGTAATTGCACTATCAGACTCCATCGCCGTCGGAACTGAGGCCTTCATCGCCTCTCTTGCCAAGGGTCGACGGTGCCCACGGAGGCCGATAGGGGAGGGGGGGGAGGGGAAGAGGAGGGGGGAGAAGGAGAAGGAAAGAGGAGGAGGAGGAGAAAAAAGAGGAGGAGGAAGGAAAGAGAAGGAAGAGGAAGGAAAGAGATGGAAGAGGAAGGAAAGAGATGGATGAGGAAGGAAAGAAGGTGGAGGATAAAGGGGAGGGAAGAGAAAGAGGGGAGGAGGGGAGGAGGAAGAGAAGGAGGAGAGGAAGAGGCGGAGGAGGAGGAAGAGGAGGGAGGGGCAAGGAAGGGGGAGGGGAGGGGGGAGAAGGGGGGAGGAGGTGGAGGAGGAGGTGGCCAAGGAGGAGGAGGAGGAGGGAGGAGGAGGAGGAGGAGGAGGAGGAGGAGGAGGAGGAGGAGGAGGAGGAGGAGGAGGAGGAGGACGACGACGAAGAGGAGGAGGACGACGACGAAGAGGAGGGGGGGAGGAGGAGAAGGGAGGAAGAGGAGGAGGAAGAGGAGGAGGAGGATGAGTGGGGAGGAAGAGGAAGAGGAGGAGGAGGGGGAAGAGGAAGAGGAAGAGGAGGAGGAGGAGGAAGAGGAGGAAGAGGAGGAGGAGGAAGAGGAGGAAGAGGAAGAGGAAGAGGAGGAGGAGGAAGAGGAGGAGGAGGAATGGGGAGGAAGAGGAGGAGGAGGAAGAGGAGGAGGAAGAGGAGGAGGAGGAAGAGGAGGAGGAGGAAGAGGAGGAGGAGGAAGAGGAGGAGGAGGAAGAGGAGGAGGGGAAGGAGGAGGGAGACTGGCAAGGAGAAGGGAGGAGGGGAAGAAGGAGGAGGATGAGGATGAGGAGGAGGATGAGGAGGAGGAGGAGGAGGAGGAGGAGGAGGAGGAGGAGGAGGAGGAGGAGGAGGAGGAGAGGAGGAGGAGGAGGGGAGGAGGAGAGGGAGGAGGAGGAGAGGGAGGAGGAGGAGAGGGGGAGGAGGAGGGAGGGTGGGAGGAGGAGGAGGGGGAGAGGGGGGAGGAAGAGGAGAGGAGGAGGAGGAAGGAGAAGGATGAAGGAGATAGGAAGGAGAGGAGAAGGAGAAGGAGAAGGTGAAGGAGAGGAGAAGGAGAAGGAGAAGGAGAAGGAGAGGAGGAGGGGAGAAGGGAGGAGGGGAGGAGGAGAGGAGAGGAGGAGGAGGTGAGGGAGGAGGAGGAGGTGAGGAGGAGCCCCAGGGTCTCCGTACTGCGAGACAAGGAAGAGCAGGACTGCGGAAACGTCCGATGCAGTGCCAGGGCTCCTCTTTACCTCCATTCCCAGTTCTCCCTTGCCTTTCCTTCCATCTCTCCCTGTTCTCTCCCTCCATCACTCCCCTTCCTATCCTTCCATCTCTCCCTTCCGCTTACTTCACATCTTCACTCTTTACCTCCTTCCATTTCTCCCCTTCCTCTTCTTCCATCTCTCCCTTTTCTCTCCCTCCATCACTCCCCTTCCTCTCCTTCCATCTCTCCCCTTCCTCTCCTTCCATCTCTCCTCTTTACCTCCTTCCATTTCTCCCCTTCCTCTTCTTCCATCTCTCCCTTTTCTCTCCCTCCATCACTCCCCTTCCTCTCCTTCCATCTCTCCCCTTCCTCTCCTTCCATTCTCACTCTTTACTCCTTCCATCTCTCTCCTTCCTCTCCTTCCGTCTCTATCCTTTACTCCTTCCATCTCTCCTCTTCCTCTCCTTCCATCTCTCCTTCCATCTCCCCTTTTTTCCATTTTTTTCCCCTTCCTTTTTTCCCTTCCCTTTCCCCCTCCCCTTTTCCTTTTTTCCTCCCCCTTCCCCTTTTCCCCTTTCCTTTCCATCTCTCCATTCCCTCCCCTTTTCCAAATCTCCCCCTTCCTCCCCCTTCATTTTCCCCCTTTCCTTCCCATCTCCCCTTCTTTCCCCCTCCCCTTCATCTTCCCATCCCCCCCTTCCCCCCTTCCCATTCCCCCCTTTCCCTTACCCCCATTTTTCTCCCCTTTCCCCTTCTCCTCCCTTCCTCCCCTTTTTCCCTCCCCCTTTTCTCTCCCTTTCCCATCTTCCATCTCCCCCCTTCACTCCTTTCCCATTTTCCCCCTTTCCTCCCCCTTCCATCTTCCCATTCACCCCTTTCCAGCTCCCCCTTCCCTTATGTCCCCCCTTTTTTAAAGGGGAAGCCCCCATCCCCCATCAAGTTCCGTAACCCTTTGGTTTGTCACCCCGCGACCCACGTAATCCCCGGTTCTTTACTTGGATTAGGGGAACCAGAGTCATCGGAGGAATATGGTCACGGAGACCCAAAAGCGGTCTTAGGGTTTGAACCCTTGTGCCCCCAGTCCCAAACCCCTTCCCCCTGCCAGGGGCTACCCGCATCATGGTCAGCCTAACTCTTTTTTCCCACTTAAACAATTTTATTTTCCTCTTGAAAATTTTTTCCCCTTTCTTTTTTTTTTTTATTTAATTTTTGTCCCCCGGGGCCCACAACCCTCTCGCTAGAGGTACGTTTCGTTTTTCCCGCCGCATTTCTCTTCAACCCCCAGAAACCCTGCACCCTGCCACCCCAAAATAATTATAATAATAAAAAAAAAAAATAGTAATAATAATTTAAAAAATAAATAATAAAAAGTAAAATAAAAAAAAAAAATAAAATAATAATAATAATTAAAAAAAATAATTTAATTTAAAAATAACCTTTTAAAAATATAATAATAATAATAATAATTAAATAATAAATAATATAAATAATTTAATTTCTAATACTAATACTAATACTTTTAAAACTTTTCTACTTTTCTTTCTTTTCTTTCTTCAAAATTTCTACTTTCTAAATAATAATAATATAATAATAATAAAATAATAAAAATAATAATAAAATAAAAACAAAAAATTATTATAAATTAAAAAAAACAATTTAAAAAATAATAATAAATAATAATACTAAAATCAAAAGACTAGAGAAACCGAGAGCTCGAAAAACCCTGGGCCAAACCCCGCGGCGCTCGCCCCCCAAAAAACTGGGACATAAAAAAGGGGAGAAGAAGGAAAACGAAAAAAAATAAAAAAATACGCCTGACAGGAGAAGCAAGAAAAGTAACGTGAAGGCGGAGCACGAACCCTGGGGCAATCTTGGTCATCTTTCCGCAAGTCTGGGTAACGCCGTTACCGTCTACATGTACAAAGCGGGAAGGGGCCCCTTTGAGGTTCTCCTCGGGCGGGGCCCGCGCTCGTCCGTCGCATGGCAACAGGAAATTTCCCGCGAAACGATCAGAAAAAAAAAAAATTTAAGATTAGTATTCATTCTATTCAATGTATGATTTACTGTTTTTATTTTTTTGTATTTGGATTTTCCAAAATTTTTTTTTTCTCTTTCTCTCCTCTCTCTTCTCCTTTTCTCTCTCTCTCTTTTCTCTCTCTCTCTCTCTTTTTCTCTCTCCCCTCCTCTTCTCCTTTTTTCTCTTTGCCCATTTGAAAACAGACGTAGCGAAGTCGAAAAACGCGTCACGGGGCCCCTCATTCCGAGACTGACGCCCCCGACGAACGCGCCCCCCCTCAAGTAAAAAAGATAATTAAAGGCCTTGGCGCCCCGGGTGTTTGGGGCGTCTAGAGCGAGGACCTTTCCCCCCCTCAGTCGCCCCCTTTCCGCCCCCTTTTACACCCCAAAAGGGAGAAGGGGGGGGGGATAGGGGGAGAGAAGGGGGGAGAGGGGAAAGAGAGATATGAGGGTGAAGAAAAGTGAGAGAGAGGGGAAGAGAGAAGGGAGAGAGAAGGAGAAGAGAAGAGATGAGAGAGAGAGAGGGGAGAATGGGGAGGAGAGAGGGGTGAGGAAAAGAGAGGAGGAAAAGAGAGAAAGAGAGAGAGGGAGAGAGAGAGGAGGGAGGGAGGGATTCCCCAGAGGGGAGATGGGGAGGGGAGAGGGGAGAAGGAGAGAGGGGGGAGGGATGAGAGGGAGAGGGAAGAGGGGGGAGAGAGAGAAGGGGAGAAGAGAGGAGGGAGGAGAGGAGAAGGAGAGATTGAGAGAGGAGAGGAGAGAGGAGAGAGAAAGGGGAAAAGAGAGGGAGAGAGGAGAGAGGGGAGAGGGAGAGATGAGAGAGGGGAGAGAGAGAGAGGAGAGAGGGGAGAGAGAGAGGAGAGAGAGAGGAGGAGGAGAGGAAAAGGGGAGAGGAAAAAAAAGAGGAGAGAGAGGAGAGAGGAGAGGGGGAGAAGGGAGAGGAGAAGAGAGAGAGAGGAGATGGAGAAGAGGGGGAAGAGAGAGAGAGAGAGAAGAAGAGGAAGAGAGAGAGAGCGAGGGGGAGAGAGGAGAGAGGAGGGAGAAAGAGAGAGAGAGAGGAGAGGGAGGAGAGGGAGAGGGAGAGAGAGAGAGGAGGAGAGAGAGAGAAGAGAGAGAGAGAGAGAGAGGAGGGGAGAGGAGAGGAGAGAGAGGAGAGGGAAGAGAGAGGAGGGGGAAAGGAGAGGGAGAGAGAGAGAGAGGGAGAGAGTGAGAGAGAAGAGGAGAGAGAGGAGGAGAGAGAGAGAGGAGAAGAAAAGAGGGGAGAGAGAGGAGAGAGAAGAGAGAGGAGAGAGAGAGAGAGAGAGGGTGAGAGAGAGGGGAAGAGAGAAGAGAGGAGAGAGAGGAGAGGGGAGGTAGGAGGGAGAAGAGAGAGAGATGAGAAAGGAGATGAGGAGAGAGAGAGAAAAGAAGAAGTAGATGATAGAGAAGAAGAGAGAGGGGAAGGGAAAAGGAAAAGAGAAAGGAGAGAGAGAAAGAGAGAGAGGAGAGAAAAGGGGGAGAGAGAGAGAGAGAGAGAGATGAGAGAGAGAGAGGAGAAAGAAGAGAGAGAGAGAGGAAGTGGATAGATGTAGTAAAAAAAGAAGGGAGAGAGAGAGAAGAGAGAAAGAGAAAGAAGAGAGAAAAGAGAGGAGGGGAAAGAGAGAAGGAGAGAAAGGGGATAGGAGAGTAGAAAAATAGAGGAGAGAGAGAAAGAGGGGGGGGGGAAAAGAGAGATAAATGGCCCAGGGGTGGGATAGGTCGGTCCCTCCTTCCCCCCTGTCTGCTGCGGGTCCCGGGGATTTGGTGGGAAAAACGAAGCCCCTTGGTTGGGGCGCGGAAAGTTATTTTTCTTGCTTTTGTTCTTTTTTATTGATTTTCCCCTTAAAATTTTTTTTTCCCTTTTTTTTCCATTTTATGGAAATAGTCTCGCTCTCTCTTTTCCCCCCTTTTCCTTTTTCCCCTCTCTTTTTCTCTCTCTCTTTTTCTTTTTCTTTTTCTTTTTTTCTTTTTTCTCTTCTCTTTTCCTTTTCTCTTTCTCTTTTCTTTCTCTTTTCTCTTTCTCTTTCTCTTTTAACTTTCTTTTTCTTTTTCTCCTCCCCTCTTCTTTTTTTCGCTTTCGCTTTCTATCAGCTGAATAAGAGAAGAGAAAAAAAAATAAAAAAAGAAAAAGAAGGAAAAAGAAAAAAAAAAAAGGGGACAAAAAGAGAAGGAATCCCTGGATAAGGGTCGTTGGGCCCAAAAAACAGGGGGAAGGGGGAAAGAAAAGGAGAAAAAAGAAGTAGAGAAGATTAACGCAAAAAGGAAGGGGGGGGAAAAGGGGATTGCAAGGATTATATAAAAGGGGAGGGGAGGGGAAAAATTACACGGGAAAAGAAAAATGAAAACAATGACTAAAAAAAACCAATTAATACCCTTTAGTGTCATAATCCATGAAGGCCAAAGGGAAAAGGGGAAACCGGGGTGCAGGGAGGGGATAGAGAGATAGGGGAGATAGGAGATGGGAGGGTTTTTAATTTTAATTTTTAAAAAGGGAAATGGGGGGGAAGTAAAAAAATCTAAAAAATTTGGGAAGGGGAAGAAGAAAAGAGGAGAGAGGAATGGGAGAGAGAGGAGGGGAGAGTGAGAGGAGAGAAAAGGAGAGGTTTAGAGGAGAGGGGAAAAAGAGGAAGAGAAAGGGGGGAGAGAGAGAGGAGGGGGAGGAGAGAAAATTTTGAGGAGAGGGGAGAGGGGAGAGAGAAAAGAGGAGAAAAAGAGAGAGAGAGAGAGAAGAGAAAAGGAAGAGAGAGAGAAGAGAGAGGGGAGAGAGAGGAGAAAAACGGAGAGGGGAGAGAGAGAGAGGGAAAAGAGAAAAGGGGAAGAGGAGGGGAGGGGAGGGGAGAGGAAAAGGGGGGAAAAGGGAGGAGAGAGTGAGAGAGAGAAAAGGAGAGGGGAGAGAGAAAAAGGTTGGAGAGAGAGAGTTTGAGAGAAAGAGATGAGAAACTTAGAGAGGGATGAGAGAGAGAAGAGATGATGAGAGAGAGGAAAAGAAAGGGGAAAAAGAGGAAGAGAAAAGGGGACAGAGGACAGGGGACAGAGATAGAGGACAGAGAGAGAGAGCATAAATAACAAAACAGAAATCCCCAGAAATCCCGGAAGGATGAATTACGAAGAAAAAAAAAAAAGGGAAAAGGGGAAATGACCCCGCACCCCTCCCCAAAAAAGGGACGGCGGGGTCTGAAATCCACCCCCTGAAAAACGTCGCACTTTTCTAAAGGAGTAGAAAAAGTGTTTCCTAAAACGAAAAAGAAAAAAAAGAACCGCCCCCAAATAAACCTCGAAAAAACAAAACCCCGAAACTTGGAAAGTGAAAAAGAAAAGAAAAAAAAAAGGGTGTTTCGAATTCATTCCACCCAGCTCGCCACCCAGGGGGCTGGGGCGGGGGGGGGAGGGAAAACGGGGGCCCAGGTGGGTTTGGGGGGACCCCCGCAGGGGAAGGTCAGTCCCCCTTTTTTTAAAAAGAGTTCCCTTTGGGAAATACTTGGCCCCCCCCGGGGTTTGAACCACGGCCCCCTGAGGTGAAAAATGTTTAAACGTTCCCCCCCGTCCATCTTCCCCCCGCTCTCTCTGGCGAAAGGAGTTTACATCCCTCTCGCTCTTCGCTTTCTGTGCATATATAATTTTCTCCATTTCGCCCCCCCTCCCGCTCCTCTCCTCTCCCACCCCTTTTTCCTTTTTTCCTTCCTCTCCCTTTCCTTTCTTCCCTTCCTTCCCCCTTCCTCCCCCTCTCCCTCTCCCTCCCCTTTTTTCTCTTTCCCCTCTTCTTTTTCCCCTCTCTCTCTCTTTTCCCTCTCTCTCTCTTTCCCCCTCTCTCTCTTTTTCTCCCTCCTCTTTCTTTCTCCCTCTCTTTTTTTTCTCCCTTTCCCCCTTCCCCCCTTTTTCCTCCCTCCTCCCTCCCCCTTTTCCCCTCCCCTCTCTCTCTTCCCCTCTTCTCTTCCCTTTCTTCCTTCTTATCTCTTTTTTCTCCCTGTTTCTCTTTTTCTCCCCCTTTTAAATATGTTATTGTCCGGGGTAGTCACTTATAACAACAGATCCAGTAGGCCTTGCACATTAACACTGCGTGGGGGAAAGGGGGGTTTTAGAGAATGAAAAAAAAAAAAGTGGAAGTGAAAAGAACAAAAATCGTAAAAAATTATAGTAAAAACCCCAAGGACAGTATCTTACAAAGAAAAAAAATTTAAAGAAAATAAAGAAAAAAAGGAATTAAAGAGTTTCGGTTTCTTCCCACGCTAAAAGAAAATTTCTGATTGAAGCCTAAAGGGGAGAAAAAAAAAATTAAATTTTAATTCGGGGGCATTTGCAAACCCCTTATGAAAGCAGGGGTTGCTTAAATTTCTAAAGGGAAATGTAAAAGGGAAAATTTTAAGTTTTCTAAAACTTTTTTTGTTAAAAGTTGGCAAAAGAAAGTCGGTAAACTCGACGGAGATGCCTCCAGAGATTTCGTCCCAATTGCGGTAGGAAGGGAGATGACTGAAAGACAAAATAAAAAAGGGGGAAAATAAAAGGGGGGGAAGGCGGGGAAAAAAGGGGGAAAAGGAAGAGGAAGAGTAGGAACGCAGAGGGGAATCGGGGAAAGGCAAAGGGGAAAGGCTGTTCAGGGGGAATTAGTCCCTCGAAAAGGGGGGAAAGAGGGGAGAGGTAAAGGGGGGGAACATTCGAGGTTAGTTGCGAAAAAGGGAAAAGGGGGCGAAAATTTAAAAATTTTATAAATTTATTTTTAAAATTATTTTTTTTTTTTTTTTTGGGGTTGTGTGTGTGTGTTTTGTGTGGGGTTTTATGTTTTTTAATTGTGTGTGTTTTTGGGGGGAGTTTTTTTTAGGGGTGTGTGTGTTTATGTGTGGTGTGTTTTGTTGGGTGTTTTTGTATTGGGGGTGTTTGTGTTGTGTGGGGGTGTTTGTGTGTGTGTTATTGTGTGTTTGTGTTTAATGTTTGTGTTTTTTGGTGTTTATGTGTGTGTTTTATATTTTTTTATTGTATTTATTTTTGTGTGGGTGTTTTGGGGTGTGTGTTTGTTTGTGTGTTGTTTGTGGGGGGTTTGTGTGTTATATGTGTGAAATATATGTGTGTTTTGTTTTGGTTTTATTGTCATTGTTTAAAATAAAATTTTTTTTATTTTATTTATGTGTTTTGTTTGTGTGTTTGTTTTGTTGGTTTGTGTGTATTTGTGTGTTTTTTTTGTGTGTATATAGGGTGTTTTATATTGTTGATATATGTAGGGGCATATTTGGATGGGCTTTTAAGGGATTTGTTTTATATTTGTATTGTGGGGTTGAAAATTGTGTTTATATTATTTTTAAATTTTTGTATGTTTGTGTGTGTGTGTGTGTGTGTGTGTGTGTGGGTGTGGGTGTGTGTTTTTGTTTTGTGTGTGTGTGTGTGTGGGGTTTGTGTGTGCGCCGCGCACGCGAATATATATGTTTGTGTGTGTGTGTGTTTTTTTGTGTGTGTGTGTGTGTTTTAGCGCGGGGCGCACGCAAATTTTTATATGTGTGTGTGTTTTTGTGTGTCGTGCGCGCGCGCGCCCCGCGAATTTATATATTATGTGTGTCTGCGCGCGGCACGCGAATATATATGTGTGGTGTGTGTGTGTTGGTGTGTGTGTGTGTGTGTGTGTGTGTTGTTTTGGGGGTTGTGTATGTAGGTATGTATGTATGTATGTATGTATGTATGTATGTATGTATGTGTGTGTGTGTGTGTGTGTGTGTGTGTGTGTGTGTGTGTGCTTATATATATATATGTGTGTGTGTGTGTGTGTATGTGTGTGTGTTTATATGTGTGTGTGTGTTTATGTGTGTGTGTGTGTTTATGTGTGTGTGTGTGTTTATGTGTGTGTGTGTTTATGTGTGTGTGTGTGTGTGTGTGTGTGTGTGTGTGTATATGTTGTATATATGTAATATACATATATATATATATTATATACATACATATATATCATATATACATATATATGTGTGTATATATGTATATATATATATATATATATATACATATACATGTATATATATAATTATATATATATATATATATATTATATACATATATATCATATATACATATATATATGTGTATATATATGTATATATATACATATACGCATGTATGTGGTTGTGTAATTGCGAGTATATATGTGTACATATATACATATATGCATATAAACATATACGCATGTATGTGGTTGTGTAATTGCGGGTATACACAGTGTGTGTGTGTGTGTGTGTGTGTGTGTGTGTGTGTGTGTGTGTGTGTGTGTGTGTGTGTGTGTGTGTGTGTGTGTGTGTGTGTGTGTGTGTTTATATTTGTATATATATATACACATATAAATACATGTATCCATATATACATACATACATACATACATACATACATACATACATACATATATATATACACACAGTCAAAAAGTCTTCAAGCAGCCCCCCCCCCATTCCTTCCGCTCCCAACACGATGAGCTTTTCACCCCCCTCTCCCTTTCACCCCCCCCTCTCCCTTTCACCCCCCCCCCCCCCTCTCCCTTTAAAAGACCCGCCGTCATAAGGGGCAGCAGCGGGGCTCGATCGCGGAAACTTTTCTCTTCTCGAGTATTAAAGGATTGGCAAGAGGGAGAGGGAGGGCGGGAGGGGCTGGGGAGGGGTAGGGGGTGCCTGGGGAGAGGGAGGGACCTTGGAGGGATAGAGTAAGGGCGAATGGGGAGGAAGAGGGTCCATGGAGGGGGCAGGTAGGGGGCGAGTGTGGAGAGGGATCTTGGAGAGGGAGGCGAGTGGGAAGGAAAAGGGTACAAGGAGGGGGGTAGGTAGGGGTGAGTGTGGGGGAGATGAGGGAGGTATCTTGGAGGGGCGAGGCAAAGGAGAGTGGGGAGGAAGAGGGATCAAGGAGGGGGTATGGCAGGAGTGGGTCGGGTGGGGGAGGGATTTAAGGAGGGCGGCAGGGTAGGCTGACAAGGAAGAGGTCCCAAAGCAGAGCGTGACCCCCCTTCCCCTTCACTTCCACATTCATCCATTTACATATTAGAGCTGTAATATTGATTGAGCCTCAGTCGGCGGTCTTGTATGGCGGCCCGAACGAGCTTCATCTTTCATGGGCCGCTGCGAGTCATGAATGAGACTGCAACACCTGGACTCGTGGAATACAGTACAGTACCTGCATTAGCATGGTGACCAAATCCTTTCGCAAAATAATTTCCCTGGTATGATATGGTGCCGTCCTGTGGGTGTCCGATCTCAAATCACCCGATCTCACTTCTCTTATCCATTTATCTCCATTCTTCATCCCATGGATCTCTCTCTCTTACCTTTTCTTACCCTCTTCCCGCACGCCCCTCCGCATATAACTTGTCCTCCGGGATAATGCCTCGCAAATGATGCCCTTATCTCCCCAGCAGCGCCCTCTGGCTCCTCGTAAGCCATGTGTTTATTGCCTCCCACCATCCCCGTATCCGCTCGGCCTTATTACCTCCGCATACCTCCCAGCCCTCCACCCGCCGCTTCCTTAAGAGACGAGTCTCTGCGGCATTATTTGTACTTTATACTAACGGTGTACAGGCGCATATCTCCCGGCGCGACCATCTGTCCACGGAAGTCTTCCCGCTCCGCTACGCCCTCACCGACCCTTGCACTCCTCCTCGCTTCGTAAAAAAATAAAAATGAAGAGCAGATATTCGCAAATAATCCTCTATTCCATCAGTGAGAGTCATGCTTTCATGACGACGAAGCCCCTGCACGGGTAGGATACGGCGGACAAAGTTACCAAGCGTGAGGAATTTCCCAATAACCGCTCAAAGGACCGGCCCGTACGGAAGGGGGACACGCGCGGCCGGATATCTGACCGCCAGAATGTTGCCAGAGGAATAGGCCAATTGATGAGAGCAAGATCAAGGCCGGGTCGGGCCGGGTCACAGCCACGGGTCAGTGGGACACAGGGGAAGACGGAGAGAAGGATAGGGAAGGGGTAGGTAAGTAGGTAAGTAGGTAAGTAGGTAAGTAGGTAAGTAGGTAAGTAGGTAAGTAGGTAAGTAGGTAAGTAGGTAAGTAGGTAAGTAGGTAAGTAGGTAAGTAGGTAAGTAGGTAAGTAGGTAAGTAGGTAAGTAGGTAAGTAGGTAAGTAGGTAAGTAGGTAAGTAGGTAAGTAGGTAAGTAGGTAAGTAGGTAAGTAGGTAAGTAGGTAAGTAGGTAAGTAGGTAAGTAGGTAAGTAGGTAAGTAGGTAAGTAGGTAAGTAGGTAAGTAGGTAAGTAGGTAAGTAGGTAAGTAGGTAAGTAGGTAAGTAGGTAAGTAGGTAAGTAGGTAAGTAGGTAAGTAGGTAAGTAGGTAAGTAGGTAAGTAGGTAAGTAGGTAAGTAGGTAAGTAGGTAAGTAGGTAAGTAGGTAAGTAGGTAAGTAGGTAAGTAGGTAAGTAGGTAAGTAGGTAAGTAGGTAAGTAGGTAAGTAGGTAAGTAGGTAAGTAGGTAAGTAGGTAAGTAGGTAAGTAGGTAAGTAGGTAAGTAGGTAAGTAGGTAAGTAGGTAAGTAGGTAAGTAGGTAAGTAGGTAAGTAGGTAAGTAGGTAAGTAGGTAAGTAGGTAAGTAGGTAAGTAGGTAAGTAGGTAAGTAGGTAAGTAGGTAAGTAGGTAAGTAGGTAAGTAGGTAAGTAGGTAAGTAGGTAAGTAGGTAAGTAGGTAAGTAGGTAAGTAGGTAAGTAGGTAAGTAGGTAAGTAGGTAAGTAGGTAAGTAGGTAAGTAGGTAAGTAGGTAAGTAGGTAAGTAGGTAAGTAGGTAAGTAGGTAAGTAGGTAAGTAGGTAAGTAGGTAAGTAGGTAAGTAGGTAAGTAGGTAAGTAGGTAAGTAGGTAAGTAGGTAAGTAGGTAAGTAGGTAAGTAGGTAAGTAGGTAAGTAGGTAAGTAGGTAAGTAGGTAAGTAGGTAAGTAGGTAAGTAGGTAAGTAGGTAAGTAGGTAAGTAGGTAAGTAGGTAAGTAGGTAAGTAGGTAAGTAGGTAAGTAGGTAAGTAGGTAAGTAGGTAAGTAGGTAAGTAGGTAAGTAGGTAAGTAGGTAAGTAGGTAAGTAGGTAAGTAGGTAAGTAGGTAAGTAGGTAAGTAGGTAAGTAGGTAAGTAGGTAAGTAGGTAAGTAGGTAAGTAGGTAAGTAGGTAAGTAGGT
>NC_061830.1:35164686-35177186 GCF_019202785.1 Penaeus chinensis
AGAGAGAGAGGAGAGAGAGAGAGAGAGAGAGAGAGGAGAGAGAGAAAGAGAGAGAGAGAAGAGAAGAGAGAGAGAGAGAGAGAGAGAGAGAGAGAGAGAGAGAGAGAGAGAGAGAGAGAGAGAGAGAGAGAGAGAGAGAGAGAGAGAGAGAGAGAGAAAATAAATGCAAAAGAAAAGAAAGAAAAAAAAGAGAGAAAATAAAAAGAAAGAAAGAAAGAAAGAGCGACAGCGAAAGGAGGAAGAGGAGGAAGAGGGGGATACAAATAAACCGTAAATAACGCATAATTAACTCGCTATACACAGCAAATAAATAATTCATAAAAAACGATTCTGGGTACAAAATACGGCCCATTAAGAACAAAATAACAACATAACTAAAATGAGATATAATTATACAAAATAGTGAAGCTTGCCATTCAAAAATAACATTTAAGAAAAATAACAGACAAAAAAAAATGGAAAAGGGCAAATTGTAGAAGCGAAGAAAAAGGAAAGTGAAAATGATACGAGAAGAACAAAGAGGAGGAGGAAGGGGATAATGGCAGAAGGGAATAAGTAAGAGGAAATGGAAAATGGCAGGAAAAGAAGAGTAGGAATAAAATGGCAGGAAGAGTAGGAGGAGAAAGAAGGTAATACAAGAGGAGAGGAGGAAGAGGAAGAAGATGGCAGAAGACGACGAAGAGAGGAGAAAGAAAAAAGAAAGAGTACAAGAGAGGAGGAAGATGAAAATAACCTAAGGAGAAAAGAGAAGAGAAGGAAATAGGGAGTGACAGAAGAAGAAGAAGAAGAAGAAGAAGAAAACGAGAAGGAGGAGGAGGAAGGAAACTGGTAATATCTTCCGTGTCAACATAAGCACCAGAGAGGCACGGCGCGTCACCCTCACTTCGCTCCCCGCAGACTCATTCCGAGCCCGCCGCCCACACAAAGGGGGATCTATGGCACTCCCAAGACAGCGTGTCCACCTCTTCATGAAAGTCAGGGGTCACAGGTTAAGAGACAGAATGGTAAAGAGAAACTAAGAGGATGATTAAAAACAAAACAAAAAAAAGAGGAGAGGGTGATAGACGGAAGAGTGAAGAAGGAGCAGGGAAGGGAAGGGGACGTGTAAGGAGGCCCAAAGGATATAGGGAAAGGGGCGCAAACGTGGGCGGGGCCAGGGGGCAGAGGGAAATGGGTGGGGGATGTGGAGAAGGCCAGGGCGCATAGGGGAAGGGATGAAGACGTAGGAAGGCCAGAGGATGAGGGAGAAGGGAAGGCAGACGTCGAGAGGGTCAGGGGTAGAGGGAAAAGGGGAGACGTGGCGGGAGGCGGAGATGCAGGAAGGACTCGGGGATGAGGAGAAGAGGGGAGACGTGAAGAGGGTCGGGGGGGGGGGGGGGAGCTGTGGGGAGGGATAGGGGTCAAGGTGAAATGGAGAGGTTATATGGGAAGGGCGAGCAAGCAACGGAAAGAGTAGGGACAAAGGGGAAGGGACGGGTGACGCCACCAGGAGCCAGGAGAAACAGTAGGAAGACGCGGAAAGAGCCACGGGCAAAGGGCCTGGGAAGGGAGGCGTGGGGATGGCCGGGGGGAAGGGCGAAGGGAAACGTAGGGAAGACATGGGAGGGACCAAGTGGCAACAGAAAAGAGGGAGGAGACGTGCGGAGGACCAGGAGGCAAGAGGAAAGGGAGGGGGAGATCATCACACGCTCGAGCAGGTGGGTAAGCGACACGGCCCGAGCGTCCCGAAGGGCACGTCCACGATGCGGTGAGGGGCCGTCACGCGCCCTTCACGAACTCACTTGGGACCCCACCGCACAAAACCCTAATGAGACCGTCTACTAATTGGATAAAAAATAAAATTCGAGAAAAAAAAAAAACGACAGCGTACGACAGGAAAAAGTAAAACAAAAATGCTTACGCATACAGAAACACTCCTACAGACGGATACCAGTATCAGCATGTGTCTTCGGAATAAAAATAGGTAAATAAAAAACATACAAAGAGAGAGAGAGAGAAAGAGAAAGAGTAAGAGATAGAGATAGAGATAGATAGATAGAGAGTGAGAGAGAGAGAGAGAGAGTGTGAGAGAGAGAGTGAGAGAGAGAGTGAGAGAGTGAGAGAGAGAGTGAGAGAGAGAGAGTGAGAGAGAGAGAGAGAGAGAGAGAGAGAGAGAGAGAGAGAGAGAGAGAGAGAGAGAGAGAGAGAGAGAGAGAGAGAGATAGAGATAGAGATAGAGATAGAGATAGAGATAGAGATAGAGATAGAGATAGAGATAGAGATAGAGATAGAGATAGAGATAGAGATAGAGATAGAGATAGATATATATATATATATATATATATATATATATATATATATAGAGAGAGAGAGAGAGAGAGAGAGAGAGAGAGAGAGAGAGAGAGAGAGAGAGAGAGAGAGAGAGAGAGAGAGAGGCAGATATATAGATAGACAGACATACATAAATATATATATATATATATACATATATATAAATATATAGATAGATAGATAGACAGACATCCATAGATATAAACTGATACAGACATACAGACAGACAGACAGATCGCGCCGCAATAAAACTATAACAATAAACAAATTCAATATCACCCAACGCAAAAGTTAAAGAATCTATTGCCTTTGATCCCATCGATGCCAATCATACAGCCAGAATTTTCTCCTCCTCTACCTCCCTCCTCCTTCCTCCATCTCCCTGCCCCTCCCTCCTTTCCCACTACTCAAAAGAAAAACAAATCTACTTCCTCCAAGAAATAGTCTTCCGGCCTTTAATCTTGCTGGTGTTACAGCCACGCCTAAAAAGAAAGAAAGAAAGAAAGAAAGAAAGAAAGGAAGAAAGAAAAAAAAGAAAGAAAAAAAAAAAAAAAAAAAAAAAAAAGAGAGAGAAAGAGAAAAAATATATATACATATATATATTAAGACGAATAAAAAAGGAAAAAGGAAAAATTCTGAGCTAGGAAGCAGATATTTGTGAATGCCGTCCACGCCCGCGCTTTAATGAGGCACCAGGTAAGGGACGTGTTAGGACTCCCACTTCTAACGAGAGATACTGCATCACCGGCTGCCTGGCGTCTTCACTTGCTTTTTTTCTGTTTACATTTCCCCTCCTTTCCTCTTGTTTCTCTCTTCTCAGTTTGTTCATCTTTTTTCTTTTTACTCAGTACCTTTCTTTTTAAGGTTCATTATCCTCTCTTTTTCATATATCTTAGCTTTTTGAACTCGATATTTAAATTACCCGTTTATAACACTATAACCCGTTTCTATCCCCCTTCAACATTCTCATTCCTAATCTTATGTTCTTTTTTCTCACTTCCTTCCTATCGTGTGCCTTGAATCAGCAAAAAGACTAAAACCGCGTTCGAATCCACGGAATATTCCATCTCGTATTACTCGGGCAAAGTTGCACCAACTCGGACACGCGGGCCGAGCGCCCGCTGGTATTTTCCTCATCGGTACCCCTAAATAGTGCCAGCATGTCGTCCCTCCCTCCCAGTTTCCTTTTCAAACGCGGCCACGTTCCTTTCCTCCACTCAGTCTCCCATTTTCATCTTTGAGAGAACTAATTAGCTCTATTCTAATTGACTCTCAAAACTACTCACAGATGCAACAGCCAGGCCTCCTCTCCGCTTTATGCATTTTTCATGCATTTTTTATTCCTAAATTCTTCTTGTCTTATTTAAATAAACAGTGGAAGTGGAAATCTATCAGTTAATAATGACAAAAAAAAAATCTAATAATTGCAAATCAGAAAGCAGTGACCAGTTCTTTCCGTAGGGGAGGGGATGGGGAGGGGATGGGGAGGGATGGGGAGGGAAGGTGGGAGGAAGGGGGTTTCCACTAGGGGGAGCCCCTGCTTGCCCGGCCGTCCCTAAACGCCCTTCAGAAGCGACAGGAAAGTCGTAATTCAGTGACACAACGTAAATTCTGCGACGCCGAGGCGGCCGCCCCTCACAGGGCCTCGCGCCTTTATGGACAATTTAATGAAGTAATATCTCAAGCTGTAAAAGATGAGCCTCCCTCCAGCGGCGACATCCCGCACTTCGCACCGCCACAAGTCACGCAACAAACAACCCGCAGCTCTCGCATCCCCTCCATTACTTCGCATTGTGGCATCAGGATGTCTCCGGCGAATAATAAAGTGCGCCCCCCCCCCCCTCCCTCCCTCGCGCTCCCTTGCATCACAAAGCTACAATCGGGACGGAGACGCGGAAACGTTCTCAAAGGAAAGCGCAGGAGGCCAGCGGGCAACGTCCATAACGGCGGCGGCTGAAAGTGGGCGCCATTCTCGTAACTATGGACGAAGTGAATAGTACCTCGCTTCCAGGGGCCGCTCACACCGCCGCCCACCTGGGAGTGCCTCGGGAAACGCGCTCGGCCAGGGCGAGCCAGGATGTCACAGCCTCGCGAACAGCCAAGAGAGTTGGGCGGTCATTACATATTCATACATGCTGAAATACATTTTCAAATTTTAATAAGAAACCAGTCTACAGGAGCAATGGCGTTGCTTCTAAACACAAATCTCTACCCTCCCCATCCCAGTGGCCATTTGCTGCTGCACCTCCTTCCGAAGCGCGAGGACAGGTGGCACTGAAGCACTATCACAAACAGTGACACAACATTAATAACGGGGCCCTCAAGGCAAACGAGAGCGGGTGACGGGATTGTGAAGACAGTCTCGGCACTGACACCAGCCGGAGTGCCAAGAGAGCCGAAGCAGCAAACGAACAGTTGGGGGATGGCAACCAGCGTGGCATTGAGTGGCACGCGTGACGGCGGCAGACGAGGTAAGAGAGGCAAGCGAGACGGCTACACATGAGGGCCATAATCACGTGGGATGGCGGCGACAACGCGATGGACACCCCATAATCACTGCGCTGAAAGGCCTCCCCCACGCCGTTAATGTGATCCAGGGCCTGCGTTGGCCAGCCCAAGGGGTGGGATGCGAAGTGCGGCCAAGAAGATTAACAGGCCCTCGCTTAAAGGAATACAATAGCTCGTTATCTCTGACACACGGTCGTATCATTTGTCTGCCGTGGCCGCCGCGTCTTCCTCGTCAAACAGCAAAAATATCGAAAAGTAGGTTTCGACGATTCCCTAATGGGTCTTCAGCATTTCCATGCCATCAGACACAAAAATCTCTTCTCCCGCTGTGTCAGATTCCAAAAGAAAGTCTACAAGTTGGTCCAAGTACAAATGTCACCACGCAGCACAGCTTCCGTCAGCTATTAGCATTTTCAAATTTCAAAGACTATCCCACTTTATTTCCTAGTATAGTTTTTTACCTCTCTTCGTACATCATAAAAGGATGCATTCGTCGGTAGTGAAACAGTGTGTAAAAATCGAAAAAAATATATCGACAAATGACAACAGTATCAGTAACTAGCTAAACCTTTATTTACTGTACACAAATCCAGTGAAATGCAGCTTCACTCGTACCCAAAGAGCGAAACATTACAGATTCAGTTGCGAACGGACATTCCAAAAGAGTCCTTTGAATAGCAGTTTCTCATTATTCGTCGCATAACGCTGTTCTTTACAATCTGCAACAGCGATTGACATGCTATGTAAATATCATCGACAAACACAGATTCTTTTTTATTTTAACAAGACGCAGAACAATGTTTGGAGTGTCATGCAAAACATATACAAAAATAATCTCTTTCTCTTCTTTTTCTTTTTCTTTTTCTTTATCTTTTTCTTTCTTTTCTCTCTCTCTCTCTCTCTCTCTCTCTCTCTCTCTCTCTCTCTCTCTCTCTCTCTCTCTCTCTCTCTCTCTCTCTCTCTCTCTCTCTCTCTCTCTCTCTCTCTCTCAAACATCCATGATTCTTTTGATTTCCCTTCTCCTTCAATCGACAAGACAGACATGGCAGAGATAACTATTCTTACAAAAGTTAGTATAACAATCAAACTCACTGATACTGCTCATAACATTTTTCAGCGCTGTCCTCAAAAGCTGATTTGAGACCGGATCATGGAAAGTTATCAGGATTGCGTTGAGAAATTGTTGGGTTCTTAAGACAGACCCACGAGAAAAAAACTAGAAATGTTATCTGTTTTGGGCCCACACTACCTGCTATCGTTCTATCCATACTCTGAACGAGGCATCCTTTCGAATATACGTGAATATGACCAACACAGGAGAATATATTCCAGTGAGCATGGAACGAACAAGATGCTGTAAATCGTAGTCAACAACATGAGCATCAGCAAAACAAAGTCTACGGGAACATGTCTCCTAATTTCATTTACTCTTGCTAATTCCTTCGTCCCGGATCTCGTTCGCATGTGATGAGCTATTAGCTTTGCGGAAATCAGATTTAGACAGGCCAACAAACGTGATAACTGTAAGGTAACACAACATGTTATCCTCATCAGGGGCGACGACGCACCAGAAGGAGATATACGCGTAGTGGGGGGAGGAGGGGGAGGGGGGGAAGGAGGGGGAGGTAGATCTTGGCTTCTTCCATAACGCTGCCTCACAAGGTAAACAAAATCCCTCGAGGGCCTTCGCGTCTTTCAAATAAGGCCTCCGGGCGGCGGGCATTACCACCTCCCGCAGAACCATTCCACTGCGCATTTCCCTTCTTCTCACATCGAACTCCGTCTCACTCCGTTATTACTTCAACATCTCTGATAATTTTATCTTGATCATCTTGCAGATTATTCAAAATGCATCGCCCATCCCTTCTCTCTGTTAATTTCGATCAGTAAATAAGCATCCCCGATAACTAAACACATTTGAGACCATAAAATAGAAGAGGAAATGGGTGCGGTGATGAAAAAACAATCATAAAAAAAATTATCACATAAACGAAAAAGCCAGAAGAAGAAAGGACCATGAAAGCAAACAAAAGGCGCTTGTGGAATCTTATTAAGTTGCGAAATGAACGCTCGACAGAGGAAGTGTGGGAGAGCGGTCCACCTGTGGGTGTATTTGGGTAGGTTGCGGTGGACTTTCTAAATGAGAGAGAAATAGAGAGAAAGATGGGTGCACCCACAAGGGAGAGAGAGAGGAAGACGTAGAGAGGGGAGAGGAAGGGAGGGAAGATTGGAAGAGGGTGGGAGAGCGAGAGGAAGAAGGAAAAAAAGAAGAGGAGAAGAGAGGGGAAGGGAGAGACGAAGAGAGGGGAAGGGAGAGACGAAGAGAGAGTGAGAGAGAGAAAAGAAGAGAGAGTAGAGGAGAGGAGAGGAGAGGAGAGGAGAGGAGAGGAGAGGAGAGGAGAGGAGAGGAGAGGAGAGGAGAGGAGAGGAGAGGAGAGGAGAGGAGAGGAGAGGAGGGAGGGAGAGTGAGTGGGGGTCGAGAGATCGACACTAAGGTTGTGACGTCACAAGGATCCTCCAGAGATAAGGCAGGACGGACAAAGAACATGCCAGAGTGTCGTTATCCCATGATGGGAGGAAGCCTTGGATAACAGGTCACGTGATATCGCCACATGCCTTCCTTTACTTTGAGTACTCTCGCTTTCACTTCGCCATGTGGAAGCAGTTCGGATCAGCCATGTTGGAGGGGTTCGCATAAGCCATGTGGCAGGAATTCGGTTCAGCCATGTGGGAGGGTCCGGATCAACCATGTGGCAAGAGTTCGGTTATCTTTCCCTTTTCTTTATTTTTCCGTTTCCATCTCTCAGTCGTTTACGTGAACCAAATAAGAAGCGAGTCTCCATGGCCAAGTGTCAAGCGTAAGTGACCCATGAGACAGGGGAGGGAGGCAAGTACGCTTTATATTCACGCCACTTCGCCAAAGATACGAACCTACTGCGTTGTTGAAATAGACTCTGAATACCTTAATTGATTTGAAAAAAGCAGTGGAAAAGCCTGGCTATTAGTATTTACCTTGCATTCATCTGTTCATTATGATGATGTTCACATCACTCCATTTCAAATCTAACAATAGGTATATTGTTGTCATACTGCCATCATTCTCTATACGAAGATTGGCCCTCCCTGTCCGACCGGAGGGCGAAGGAAGTGAAGGCAATTTTCGCAAAAGACGGCATCCACCTGAGACAAGATTCAGCGGAGAGAGCGCCGTTCCGCCCATGCCGCGCGAGCCGTCGCAGCGGGAGAATTACGGCCATAAATTGCGGCCGCCGTCTGGCCCGGCCCCTTTCTCAAAATTCAATGACTCGAAACAAGAGTCAATTTGCCAATACTGAAGTGGCAATTCAGCGGTAACGAGTCAGAAGTTGGGTAAACATCTCCCCCCGCCCCCTCCCCCCAACTCCTCGACTTCTCGCGCCGCCGCCCACAAACAAGACGACAAATCAAGAGCCGAAAACGAAACGCACGCCTCAGCCTCAGCCACCTCGCCAAGCATCCTTTGAGGGCGGGACGGATGCTGCCGGCGGCGCTGTCGTGGTGGCGACCCGAGTGGATTCTGACCCGAACTGACCCGGGAACAAAGCGCCCCTCCAACGTGAGGGGAAGAATCGGAAGCTGGTTGTTGGCATGTTGGGTGACGCGTGAGGGGAACGGAAGAAGTTTGGATGAGGAGGGAATGCAAAGGACGGAAAGAAGAAAGAGGTGAGGAGAAGGGGGAGGGTGGGAGCGAGGTGAGGAGAGGGGAATAAGTGCCCTACGACGTGAATGAAGAATAGATGCCAGGAAGTGAGAATCCCGTGGAACAGAAAGACAGAGAGAGAGTCTACCGTACAAAAAACGGGCATCATGAAAAATGGCAAACAAGTAATATAAAAAGAACGATGAGCGAAGCGCCCGAGCTGTTGCCTCGAGGAGATCCAAGAAAAGTCGGTTCGGGAAGTGACAAGGACCAAATGAAAGTCGTAATGTAACGAATCTCAGAATAAGGGCAATTGAAAAATAGCTTAGAATAACGAAGCAAAAGGCAGGGCCATGCGTGAACTTTATACGACTACAAATGAAAGACTAAACTTTGCTCTCTTTTCTCTAAAAATACAGGATACCTGGAACCAGATACGGTAGGCACAAAGACCGAACGAACGAGAGCCATAGAATGAAGGCGGACAAGAGCGGGGAGACGAGAACTAAGGGAAAAGGAGACGAGGGGAACGGAGCCGCCGCAGAGGAATGAGAGGGGAGAGGGGACACGGGAGAGAAAAGGATGTTGGGAAGAGGGAATTGGAGCGTGATGCTGCCCGTACGCGACGAACATAGAGGAACGGAAACGCGGGAGTAAAACTGATGTGACAGAAAGACAGAGAGGGAAGTGAAAGAAGAAGAAAAAGGAAAGGAAAGAGGAAGATAGAGAAGAAGCAAAGTGACGTCGCGAGACAAAGAACAATGACAGGAGATTTAAAATGTTTGAGAGACTTACATGACGCCAGATTTCAGATTCACGAGAAAAGGTAAGATGGAAGGAGGGTGAGGGAGGAAGCGAGCGAGCGAGAGATTGAGAAAGAAAGAAAGGAAGAAAGAAAGAAAGAGAATGAGGGGGGAAGGAGAACGGATGTGAGAGGTAGGGAGAGGGGGGGAGGAAAAGGGAGGGAGGCAAAGGGAGGGGGGATGGGGAGGGAGAGGGTGAGAAAAAGGGGTATAGGGAGAGGGAGGAGGGAAAGGAGAGGGAGAGAAAGAGAAGAAGGAAAGAACAAAAGAGGCAAACCGACGAAGCAGAGGCCTCGGCAGGGTCGCCATCCAGGGGGATATTGAGCAAGACGGCAAACTCTAGAAGAGAGAGTGTGGGTGATCCAGGTAACGAGGTCGCGAGGGGAGAGCCGAGTTAAGAAAAAGGGGAAAGGAAGTAGAGTAATAAAAGAGAAGCAGAGAATAGACGATAATTCCAAATGATTAGCTGACGGGCGAAATAGGGAGGGAGGGGAAGGACTCTGGTAGACAAAGAGAAAGGAGATTTCTATCCTCTTAATCCTATTAAAGGGACTGAGTAAATCCTTGAGGAGGGAAAGGGGGCCGACGGACCACGAGGACACAAGCCCCGAACTGGTCAAACCCAACCAATAAACTCAAACAAACTTCCTATTTTAAAGAAACCCTTCAATAATGAAAATAAGTCGTGATGAAAAAAAAAAAAAAAAAAAAAAAAAAGACAAACGATAATCAAATCAAGAGTAGAATGGATAACAAAGAATCCCGCACAATGTCTTGCCAATCGAACCCGGACCACACTAACCAAACACCTGCGTTAATCATCACCTGTTACGCCCTCCCGAGGCTTTACCGAGGCTTCCCGCGCCCGCCCATTTCTCCCGCGCGCTGACACCTTCTCAATAAAGTCCGCCGACCAGCGCTGACCCTCGGCCAGCCCCTGCCAAGGATTTCCCCGCGTCAGGACGGCCAGCCCGCGCGTCAAGGCACCGCCCGCGTAATCCTTTGATGAATCTATATCGATGAGGCTCCGGTGGGTGCATGTGTAGACGAATGGTGGGGGAGGGGAAGGGGGGAGAGAGAAGGGGAAGGGAGAAGGGGGAGGGAAGGTGAGAGGATAACAGTGAGAGAGAGAGAGAGAGAGAGGGGGAGAGAGAGAGAGAGAGAGAGAGAGAGAGAGAGAGAGAGAGAGAGAGAGAGAGAGAGAGAGAGAGAGAGAGAGAGAGAGACAGAGAGAGAGAGAGAGAGAGAGAGATGGAGAGAGAGATGGAGAGAGGGGGAGGAGGGAGAGGGAGAGGGAGAGGGAGAGGGAGAGGAGAGGGAGAGGGAGAGGAGAGGAGAGGGAGAGGAGAGAGAGAGAGAGAGAGAGAGAGAGAGAGAGAGAGAGAGAGAGAGAGAGAGAGAGAGAGAGAGAGAGAGAGAGAGAGAGAGAGAGAGAGAGATTGGTCGTTTTCATAACGCTAACGCGCACAGCAGGGGCTCAAATGTAGATAAAACATAGGATGGGGAGAGGAGGAAGGGGATAAAAGGATAAGAGGGAGAGGGCCGTTTGGGTGTGGGTCGTGATGGTGTGGGCGTGGGCGTCAACGTCAGGGTGAGGGTGAGGGAGGAAGAGTGACAGTGAGGGTAAGAGTAAGGATAAAAAGGCTGCAAAAATAGTGATAGTGACGGTGAGACTGAGAGTGAGGATGAACGTGAGGTCACAACGGACGACTCAACAAGAAAGTGACATTCCTTCCTCCTGCGCACTGGCCCTTCGTCACTTTGCTCGCATCCTTAATCCCGTCGCTCGCAGCCCGAGGCAAAGCACTAGCCCCATAAAACAAGCGCATGGACTCAGTGCCTTCAGATCCCCACGCCCCCCGACCCCCCACCGCCCTCAGCCCGGCGCTTCCGCTTATCAGCTCCGCCAGGCGCCGTCGACGCCGCCAGCCGCGACACGCACACGACAAAGCCTCATATCCCCATAATGTTACCAATCTGCAAACATAAGCACGAACTCTTGCAGCCTTCCATCATCCTCTCTTTCGTCAACTCTCCTTCCCTTCCTTCTTTCTTCCTTCCTTCTTCCCAGCTGTTCTTGTCCTTCTTCAGTCCTATTGTTCTTCCCTCCCTCCTTCCTCCCTGTTATTCTTCAATTCCCCTTTCAACCTATTCTTCTATCTCCCTTCCCTTGTCTCCCCACTTGTGTCTACCTCCTTTCTATATATTTTTTTCACTAGCCTTTTCTATTTTTCTTTCTTTATCAATTTCCCTTCCATATAACCCGCAATATTTCTGAACTCCTAACCCTGTGACTGTTAAAGGTTCATATGGTTTAGTATATATATATATTTTTTTGTATATACCTAACCGACCCTTGCTCTGGCAGCTATGGTTCATTCCATCATCTTAAGCGTATTTACCCCCTATACGTCTTTTATATGATCAATGGAAAATACCAAATTAATACCATAATAATGCCTTAAAGATTACTGATAATTAGATGATATCATTACCACTCTCCCTCTACCTCCCCCTCTTCTCCCCCCCTTTACTCTCCCTCTCCCCTTCAGTGCCCCCCCAGCGAGCCCAGAGACGCTGAGCAAAATCTCGTAGTGGGCTGACCTTGCGCTTCATCTCACGTGACATTTAGTGACTCATCCCGGCGCTTAATTACACGGCGCGGCTTTTAGCCCCTGCCATGGAGCACCTCCCGCCCGAATGCTTTACCTTTCCATGACGCTCTGATAGAGAAAGAGAGAGAAGCAGAAAGAAAGAAAGAAGGAAAGAGGGAAGGGAAGGACAAGGGAGGGATAAAGGAAGGGAGGGAGAGAGCGAGAGCGAGAGGGAGGGAGACAGGGAGGGCAAAGAGAGAGACAGAGACACCGACCAACCGACCGACATCAAAAGAGCAAACGATCGAGCCAACTTATCGAATTTCCTTTATGCTTCCGATCGCCCCCCCCCCCCCCCCCCCAAAAAAAAAAAAAAAAAAAAACAGTATGACTCCCTCATTTCGCGCTCGTTGTTTCTTAATTCCAACTCCGAAAACCTTGTTTGAGGTTCATGCATAATTCGCCGCGAGTCGGACCTCTCCCCTTCCCTTTCTTATTCCGGAATGATGTACTGCGACCTCTGAGCCAGGATTGGATCATGCAAATTCCCCGGCCGTCTTTATCATCTCTTCTTCTCCTTGTTCTCCCTCCGTCCCAGCATCCCCT
>NC_061830.1:35187186-35189686 GCF_019202785.1 Penaeus chinensis
TCTCTCCCCCTCCCCCTCCCCCCTCCCCCTCTCTCTCCCCCTCCCCCTCCCCCTCCCCCCTCCCCCCCCCTCCCCCTCCCCTCTCTCTCTCTCTCTCTCTCTCTCTCTCTCTCTCTCTCTCTCTCTCTCTCTCTCTCTCTCTCTCTCTCTCTCTCTCTCTCTCTCTCTCTCTCCCTCTCCCTCTCCCTCTCCCTCTTGATCTATTCATCTATCTATCTATCTGTGCCTGTCTCCGTCTCTATCTACCTCAACATCTACCACTACCTATCGGTATCTATCTATACATATCCTCATCCCTCATTCTCTCAATTCTGTTCTGTTCATGTACCTGATTACCTCTCCACTTACGAGACCAGAACGATGCAATTCCGACCGATGGAATTAAAAGAGAGACATCGGGAATCAACCACCATCGGGACGACGAAAGTCCAGTTACTATAATTAATCCAATACTAACGTGGTCATGGATGTATAAATAGATAGACAGACAGATGGATAGTGTGAGTGAACAAAAGGGTTTGTACGAGTACGGGTATGTAAGCCTATGCCTATTTGCGTATATCCACCATATGACCCTTAGGGTAACCCCCCCCCCCCCCCGCGTACTCCGGCAGGGATTCCCGTCCAGCCTCCGCCGCCGCCGCCGCCGCCGTCATAAATCTGGTCGGCCCGTTATCGCCCCGGGCTCACGCGCCGCTGCCGAGACCGCGCCATTCTCGGGCAGCGTTTGGAACTTCGTTATCATAATGGGAATCAGTTACGTAAATTAACATAAATCATCATTCCAACCCAATTTAAATTACGTCTTCCTTTGAAAGAGGAAATAATTATGGAGCCCAGCGTGGGCCACCCAGAGACAGGCTTGAAGGAATTATTTGGTACTAAGGGATGGCAAAGTAATTTTCAGAAACGCACACTAAATAATTAATATGGTATTACTAGTAGTTGAATAATAATAACAATAATAATAATAATAATAATAATAATAATAATAATAATAATAATAATGATAACTACAACTAACAACAAAAACAACATTAACAACAATAATGACTATAAATATAGTCATAATAATGAGAACGATTATGACAAGTGATGATGATGATGATGGTGATGAAAGCAAGATTATCATTTGATAATAATAATAATAATAACAATGACAAAAATAACAATAAAAATCACAATGACAACGATAATGACAATAGTAATTGTGAGTAGTGATCGTGGTGATGATGATGATGAAGAAAGATAACAACAAGACTAACAACAACAACAACAAAAACAACAATAACAATAATGATAAAGATGATGTTGATAATGATGATGATAACAATGATGATGATACTGATAACAAGAACAACAACAATAACAATAATACTAATGATAATATTACTAATAATGCAGCTCAGCATAATTGTAAAAAATAATTACTACTTATACTACTACAAAGCCATCACTATTACTAATAACATTTTTAATGATGATAATAACAATAACAACACCAATAGTAATAGAACAACAACATTATTGCAACATGACAATTCGCGGCAGACCAGGGCAAGATCCCCGCGGCCGAGGACTCCCACAATGGATCACGTTCCTGCCCTCCTGACGAGCAGCAATCGATGAGCCCCTTCAGCGGAACGGGCCGAGAGAAGGGCGGCGTCGCCAGAGAGAGGGCCCCGGCACGTGCGTCGCCACTATGCTACGGCCGTGCCCCTCGTCCGCCCTCGTACGAGCTGACACCCGCGACGAGATACACTGCGCATGCCTAGGACCCCTTCGCATGACTCGTAAGTAACTCGCTCGTCTCGAGAGCCGCCTCGTCATGATCTTTTTTCCCATAATGTTATAATATGCACTCCTTCCCTTGTCCTTGTCCCTCTTTCTTCAACCAATCCTCCCTCCCACCTTCCCCGCCTTTCCTCCTTTCCCCCTCCCTTCTCCCTTTCCTCTTCTCCCCTTCCCTTCTCCCTCTCATTTCCTTCCCTTTCCTTCTCCCTTTCCTTTCCTTTCCCTCACTCCTCCCTTTTCTCTCCTCGCCCTCCCTTCTCCCTTTCCTCTTCTCCTTCCTCCTCCCTTTTCTCTCCTCCCTTCTCCCTTTGCTTTCCTTCCCCTCCCTTCTCCCTTTTCTTCCCCTTTCCTTCTCTCTCTCCCCTCCTTTCTCCCTTTTCTCTCCTCCCCCTTTCTTCTCCCTTTTCTCTCCTCCCCCTCCCTTCTCCCTTTTCCCTCTCCTTCCCAACCTTTCCCCCCCTGCCGCTTCCTCCTCCTTCCCCTCCCCTTCTCCCAACCTGGCGCATACAAACATGTCTAGTTGACGCGAAACGGATAAAACAAGGGGATCGAGAAAAGGGGAGGAGATACACAGGAAGGTACCTCCTACCCCTTTGGCCTTCCCCCTTCCCCTCCCCCTCTCCCTTCCCCTCCCCTTTCCCCCTCTCCCCCTCCTCTTACCCCCATGCCCCCACCCCTCTTCCTTTCACGTGCGACGACCCAGCGA
>NC_061830.1:35192186-35194686 GCF_019202785.1 Penaeus chinensis
GCCAAATTAGGCTATATCAATGAATGTATAATCAAAATAACCACATAAACAGAGATAATGTGAATGGATATAGGCAAAACGACGAAACCTAAAATCCTATAAAAAAAAAGATCCTTAAAATAAAATAACTAATTTCCTATGTTCATATATTTATATATATATATATATATATATATATATATCATATATATACATATCTGTCTATCCACCTACATATATATGTACCTGTGTGCATAGAGGCTAACGCAGGTGAATGAACACGAGAAAAAAATAATGAGTAATCGTTCGTATGCAAGTGACCACGATGCACCCGGCGCCGCAAATCTTTCATCGGCAATCGATCGCGGACCAGCTGGCGATGATAGGTGGTCACACCTCTTTTATATTGGTGATTCTGCTCCGCGTTTTTCTTGTCTGGCATTTTTTTTCCTTGCCTTCCCCACGCGCAGCACTCCTGTGTCCGTAATCGCATCAATATCGCCTGTTATGTGTTGTGTTTGTTAGCGGAAATGTGTCATATCCACTTTCGCGCATTCATTTGTTTTAAGCCTTTCACCACCGACCTCAGCCACGTCGTCCTAAAAGGGCAGACTAGTTCAAAACTAAGGGTGCAGACACTGACGCTCTTACCCTGCCACTCCTTCTCATCCCAGCCACCTACACGTTAGAGTTCTTTTCCACAACACGCAATGGACAGCCGGTTAGATAAACAAAGAATATGTATATGTATACATGTATGTATATATATGTATGTATGTATGTATTTCTCTATGTTCGTGTGTGTGTGTGTGTGTGTGTGTGTGTGTGTGTGTGTGTGTGTGTGTGTGTGTGTGTGTGTGTGTGTGTGTGTGTGTGTATGTGTGTGTGTGTGTATGTGTGTGTGTGTGTGTGTGTGTGTGTATGTGTGTGTGTGTGTGTGTGTGTGTGTATGTGTGTGTGTGTGTGTGTGTGTGTGTGTGTGTGTGTGTGTGTGTGTGTGTGTGTGTGTGTGTGTGTGTGTGTGTGTGTGTGTCTGTGTGTGTACGCCCCCAAGCGCAGTGCGTGTATTCGTGTGTACGCATTTCAATACACTAACACTCACAAATACATATTTAAACATAAACCTAGAAAAAATCGGTATACAATGATTAACGACAAAAATGGCATAATATAAAATGTAGTACATTGTAACGAGAAACAGACCAGAAATTCCCAAAAGGCACTTCTTACACAATGCCCGCTCTCTCTCTCTCTCTCTCTCTCTCTCTCTCTCTCTCTCTCTCTCTCTCTCTCTCTCTCTCTCTCTCTCTCTCTCTCTCTCGCTCCTTCTCTCTCGCTCCTTCTCTCTCGCTCCTTCTCTCTCGCTCCTTCTCTCTCGCTCCTTCTCTCTCGCTCCTTCTCTCTCGCTCCTTCTCTCTCGCTCCTTCTCTCTCGCTCCTTCTCTCTCGCTCCTTCTCTCTCGCTCCTTCTCTCTCGCTCCTTCTCTCTCGCTCCTTCTCTCTCGCTCCTTCTCTCTCGCTCCTTCTCTCTCGCTCCTTCTCTCTCGCTCCTTCTCTCTCGCTCCTTCTCTCTCGCTCCTTCTCTCTCGCTCCTTCTCTCTCGTTCCTTCTCTCTCGTTCCTTCTCTCTCTCCTTCTCTCTCTCCTTCTCTCTCTCCTTCTCTCTCTCTCCTTCTCTCTCTCTCCTTCTCTCTCTCTCCTTCTCTCTCGCTTCTTCTCTCTCGCTTCTTCTCTCTCGCTTCTTCTCTCTCGCTCCTTCTCTCTCTCTCCCCTCTCTCTCTCCCTCTCTCTCTCTCCTTCTCTCTCTCTCCTTCTCTCTCTCTCCTTCTCTCTCTCTCCTTCTCTCTCTCTCCTTCTCTCTCCCTCCTTCTCTCTCTCTCCTTCTCTCTAAAACCTTATCTTTCTCGCTCCTCCCTTCGCCCTCTCCCTCGTGAGCAGGATCTCTGTCCCTTCCTCCCAAGTGCCCCCAATTACGCAAATCGCCCCTGAAACTCCGCCCCGTGACCACCGCGTATTCCTCGACATTTCTAAAAAAAAAAAAAAAAATCCTGACAAGACGCTCGAAGAGCCTTCATCAATTTATTTCTCTCTTGGATTCCACTCCTCCCCTCCCCCTTCCTCCCCCACACCTCCTCCTCACCACTTCAACCTACTCCACCTCTCATCTTGCCCCCTCCCCCCTGCCCTACTGGCACCCTTTTTTCACAGGGCTCAGCTAGTACTCAGAGTTTTACACTGTCTCCCGCGCCCTCCTCCTTCAATAAAGAGTTCGGAGGTGAAAATCAATGTGTAGACAATGAGGTCTTATCCAGCCGACACCACACTGCAGACTTCTGGTTCTGGACCACAGGTCACGCCTTACTACAGCCTCCCAGCGACAAAGGCACAGGTACGCATGCGCACGCATTTGCACACGCACATACACGCACACAGAAGCACTCCCTTGCTCTGACGTCACAAGCTTTGTGATATCGGAAGATAAGCCCAGAAAAGATAATAACAGCATAAGTGCTCTCCGTTTTC
>NC_061830.1:35199686-35207186 GCF_019202785.1 Penaeus chinensis
GGCGCTCAAGCACAGGAAAACGTGAAGCCACGGCCGTGTGGCAGACGGAGTTCTCGTAATGCGAGTTGATGATAGTGAAGGCGGTGCATGATGATTGTGGGCCGCTGCAATACGGCGAGGACTGCGTACCCTAAAGGGTTATGAATGGCATGGGGGAGAACTTTGGAAGGTGAAGGTGTCATATGGCCATGCAAAGTTACGAAAATGAAAACTATGTACACTGTAAACTCTACGTGGTGAGTGAGCGAGTGGATGAGGGAGTGCTCGAGTTATTGAGCGCCCAACACACAATCATAAGGGATAAGGTATCCAGGAGTAAGCAAATACGAAGTTCAGTCGAAACGAAGACAAATAAGACCGACAATCGTTCAACAAGTGAAAGGTAAACAGAAAGACAGAGGGAGATAAAAGGAAGAGAAAGGAGGAAATAATTGAGCAGAGAAGTGTTTGAGGGGGTGAAAGAGAAACAAGTAGATGGATGGATAAAAAAAAAAAAAAAAAAAAAAAATATATCCATGTATTACATACAAACGTACATACAGTACACACACACATGTATAAGCGTGTGCGTGTGTGTGTGTGTGTGTGTGGGGGGGGGGGGGGTCCTTTCAGGTCGCTTAATGTAATAATTCTATTATTCATAAATCACCCACCCCCACACACCGTTTTTATCAACACATCACTATTGTTTTCCCCGCTCCTGTAGTGGGTACATGTAGTTTATATTTGTTTTCTTAGGCAAAGAGAAAAAATAGCGAGAAATGAATGACATAATGAAAGACCACATTCTGATATTAATCTTAATGAGCGAAATGGTGTAAAAAGTCCTTAATCACAATCCATGTATTATTGAGTTCATTTCTAAACAGACACAAAGTGAGCGAGTACAAAGTGAGTGAGTGAGTGAGTGAGTGAGTGAGTGAGTGAGTGAGTGAGTGAGAGTGGGTGAGTGAGTGAGTGAGTGAGTGAGTGAGTGAGTGAGTAGAAGTGAGTGAGTGAGTGAGTGAGTGAGAAGTGGGTGAGTGAGTGAGTGAGTGAGTGAGTGAGTGAGTGAGTGAGTGAGTGAGTGAGTGAGTGAGTGAGAAGTGGGTGAGTGGGTTGGTGGGTGAGTGGGTAGGTGGGTGAGTGGGTAGGTGGGTGAGTGGGTAGGTGGGTGAGTGGGTAGGTGGGTGAGTGGGTAGGTGGGTGAGTGGGTAGGTGGGTGAGTGGGTAGGTGGGTGAGTGGGTAGGTGGGTGAGTGGGTAGGTGGGTGAGTGGGTAGGTGGGTGAGTGGGTAGGTGGGTGAGTGGGTAGGTGGGTGAGTGGGTAGGTGGGTGAGTGGGTAGGTGGGTGAGTGGGTGAGTGAGTGACTGAGTGATATGCAAGTGGTGAGTAAGTCAAAGAATTAGTGAGTACGTGATAAGTAAATGAATGAGTGAGTGAGGTGTAAGTTGGTGGGTGAGATATATAGCGAGTGAGTCAATTTAAGTCTTGAGTTCGTGAATGAGTGGATGGGTGGATTGATTGAATCACTATGTGAATGAGTATGAGCGAGCGAGTGTGAGTGAGTGAGTGAGTATCTTGGTGGGTAGCTGAGTGAGTGAGTGAGTGAGTGAGTGAGTGAGTGAGTGAGTGAGTGAGTGAGTGAGTGAGTGAGTGAGTGAGTGAGTGAGTGAGTGAGTGAGTGAGTGCGTGAGTGAGTAACAAGTGAGTCAATGAAAGACAGGGCGAGAGCGAGCGAGCGAAATTAAATCATCTGCGAGCGCGAGGGCGTGAAACGAGAGCTGGCACCTGATCATGCAGTCGGACACGCTCGTTCTTTCCGCTCCGAAATTGAATTGGAATGGACCCACTCCGTTGCCCTGCGTTTGCTTCCCTTCCACCCCTGCGCCCCGCCGCCCCTATCCTTCCCCTGCCAGATTCAGCCCCTGCACCTCCGCCCCCCCCCCTTTTTGCACCTCACCTCCCTACCCTTCCCTCCCCTCTTCCCTACTCTTCCCCTGTCATTTTCAACTCCCTGCAGCTTACCCCCTACTTTTCTCCTGCCAGACCCTTCTTCCTACAATTCCTCTGCCACTTCAGCCCCTACACACCCCCTTTTCTTCTCCTGCACCTCACCTCTACCCTTCTCAGCCGCTTCAGCCCCTAACTTTTTCCCTGACAGCCCTTGTCCTAAAATTCCCCTACCGGTTCAGTCCCCTGCATCTCACCTCCCTACCGTTCCCCTGCCAGCCTCCTGCACCGATCGTCTTCAGTTCTACCCTCGCTTGTCTCGCCTTGTACCGTTACCTCTCTAGACGTCGGACATACTTCCACGAATGTTAAGTCTGGCCAGGCCAGATGGTATCTCTGCTCTCTGCTCCATGACCTTCGTCCCCTCTTCTTTCACTCCTCCTTTTTTATTTTCAATTTTCTTTCTGCATTTCTCTTACTATATTTGGCTCTATGCCCAGCCTTTTTAGGGTGTACTTTCTCTCCTTCCACTTCTGTCCCGCCCTTTGCCCTCCTCCTCCTACCTTCTCCTTCTTCCTCCTTCCTCCTCCTTTCTCCTCCCTCCCCGTCGAGTAACCTTGGACATTTTATCACGCGCAGTAAGGTTGCATCCCAACCATACTAATCTCCCCTATACTGCCACTATCACCTACCTACACCAAGAGAGAGAGAGAGGAGGGAAGAGGTAAGAGAGAGGGGGGGAGGGGGGGAGAACACGCCAAACCTCCCCTCCCCTCCCCTCCCCCCCCTGCAATGCCTCATCGGCTCCCTCCACAAATCGACCCCCTCACTTAACCCTGTTGTGCACACATGCTTCACAGCTGTTCAATCTTAAACACCTGTACAACGTATTCATCTGAACCGGAAAAGCCATTTATTTCCCCTAAACCAAGAAGGTGCTTAAAATTAAACTGTCAGGAAGAAATAGAAAAAGAATTATATGTGGATATAGATATGAATACACTGATAGTTCTTTGTATTACATCACTTTGTACAGTGGCTTCGGACAAGTTTTCACAATGATCAAACACGACCTAGTTCAAAGCCAACATGGAGCGGAAGTTAAACCTAGCCATCCTCTGTGTTATTCGACACTACGTTTAATCTCCCTCGACTGATCTCTTTCGCATTACTGCAATTGCAAATGTTGGAAATTTGATATTCGCTTGCGATTGAAAGCCTCACGCGCTCGGTGTGGCAAAAATGATAACACCCAAGTTTTCTGGCGAGTAAAAGGGTATTAGCTCTGCGTGGCCCATGCACCTGGAGGATTAAATGCAGAGAGAGAACAGGCTGAAAGAACTAAACTGTTTACACTGATATTCACAGCATGAAATCTCGATAGTCCCAGACGGGGTATGAGGGAGGGAGGGAGAGATGAGAGATTGTGATACAGAAAAATATAGAAAATGAAAATGAAAATGAAAATGAGAATGAGAATGAGAAAGAGATACAGAGAGACAGAGAGAAAACACGAGCAGCGGTGGTGTCACCAGCAGAATCATGAGACGAGGTCAGCACTTGGTCAGCACCAAAGGAGACTCAAGAATAGGACTGATCGATCACCCAAGCCATCCGGGAACAGCGGACGCACTCGAGAAGTGAATACGAAGGGGACAGGAGCAACGAATGGGACAGGGACGAGTAAAAGAGGAAAGTAAAAGAGAGGGAAGAGTAAGAGAGGAACGAGTAAACCAGGAATAAGTAAGAGTAGGGTGGATGGAAGGAAACGCGTGAGAGAACAATGAATGAGAGAAAGATGGGCGAAAGAGGAATAAGTAACACAGGAATGAATGAATGAGGAGCGACTACAAAGAGAAATGGATGGAATGGATAACAAGAGAAAAGAGTCAAAGAGAAATAAGTACGAACGGAATCGAGCGCGAAGAGAACGAGCGAGAGCAAAGCGAGTAAGACGTTCGTGACGGCGTGTTTACTCGTCGCCGAGCGGCTAATGGAATCGCCACGGGCAAAACAGACAGGGCTTCATCTCCGACCGTAATGTCCAGTCCAGTTCGCTTAAATAACAGACCCGCTCCGCCGGCCCGTAATCAACCACGTCCAAATGAGATGGCGATCCGTTAAGTGACTCTCTGCAATTCATTAATTCAGGCGGGCAATGACAACCACAATTCCGCGTTGCAATGATGATGCACTCACGTCGACCGTCTGCCGGCTGTCCATGAACGCCACTGAACTTATTAGATGAAGGAGACGAAGGAGACGGAGAGAGATACCGAGGATAATCGCACAAAGAGAATGAAGAACAGACGCAAATAATCTGAGAAAAAAAGAAAAAAAACATAACAAAAGTAAATAGCAGGGTGGGCTCGTGCCCATAAATAAGACCAAATAGGGCATTAACGAAGAGAAAGAAAAAAAGGGAGACTTGCTGAAAGGAGAAGAAAAGTGGGCCAGGCGTCCAGACAACCTAAAAATAATGTCAGCTTTCACAATAAACAGGATAATGTTTACAATGAGAAGAAAGAGGAGGAGGAGGAGGAGGAGGAGGAGGAGGAGGAGGAGGAGGAGGAGGAGGAGGAGGAGGAGGAGGAGGAGGAGGAGGAGGAGAAGGAGGAGGAGGAGTAGGAGGAGGAGAAGGAGGAGGAGGAGGAGGAGGAGGTGGAGAAAGAGGAGAAGGAGGAGGAGGAGAAGGAGGAGGAGGAGGAGGAGGAGGAGGAGGAGGAGGAGGAGGAGGAGAGGAGGAGAGGAGGAGGAGGAGGAGGAGGAGAAGGAGGAGGAGGAGGAGGAGGAGAAGGAGGAGGAGGAGGAGGAGGAGGAGGAGGAGAAGGAGGAGGAGGAGGAGGAGGAGGAGGAGGAGGAGGAGGAGGAGAAGGAGGAGGAGGAGGAGGAGAAGGAGGAGGAGGAGGAGAAGGAGGAGGAGGAGGAGGAGGAGAAGGAGGAGGAGGAGAAGGAGGAGGAGGAGAAGGAGGAGGAGGAGAAGGAGGAGGAGGAGGAGGAGGAGGAGGAGGAGGAAAAGGAAGAGAAGGAGAAGGAGAAGGAGAAGGAGGAGAAGGAGGAGAGGAGAAGGAGGAGGAGAAGGAGGAGGAGGAGGAGGAGGAGGAGGAGGAGGAGGAGGAGGAGGAGGAGGAGGAGAAGGAAGAGGAGGAGGAGGAGGAGAAAAACGACCCAGCAATAAATCAGCGAAAATCATATCTACATAGTATTTGTTCTTGGGTATGGCGACTCTTTTTAAATGCTTATACAAGGCAACTATGACAAAAAAAAAATGTTTTATACAATACAAGGCAAATATAAAACGAAATATATTTTTACTCTTTTTGATCGATACAAGGCAAATGTGAAACGAAATATATTTTTACTCTTTCTGAATGATAAATAAAAAAAAGTTATTTGTAAGGCAAATGTATTCCTTCGTGAAAACAGGTCACAGGCGCTATTCGGCCACACGAGAAGGCACGCAGTCCTGGCCTTGATAAGGGGAAAGTGCGTGTTTTGTTAATGGTCCAAACGCTGCTTCAAAACATAAAATCCAATTAACCCATCCAGAGCTATTTGGAAGTGTGTATTAAATGCTGCCTATGGCATTTTGGACTCGGACGCAATTGGAGCAGAAGTTGAAAGATGTATAAAATAACAAAATTTAAACTGCAAACATTGATAATTTTGAGAAGTCAGCCATCCATCACAATTATCAAGGCGAAACATTCCATAAATTGAGTCTATAAAAATTACTGTGATCAGTATGTTACACAAGCTAAGAGCTAGCATTTTACCATGTAAATTAATATTTATAATTAAGAAATTAATCTCAAGTGGGCCTCGCG
Source organism: Penaeus chinensis (assembly GCF_019202785.1). Lineage (NCBI taxonomy): Eukaryota > Metazoa > Arthropoda > Malacostraca > Decapoda > Penaeidae > Penaeus > Penaeus chinensis. Next base: position 35,205,446 of record NC_061830.1, read on the forward strand.
TGCATGACAGGTCAGCCTTTTTGCATCGAACGAACTCAAAACTCATATTAACTCCCACCGCAGATACAGCCAGACAGATAGACGCCCCCTTTGCTACAGACACAGACACTCGCACACGTACACATACAAAGGAGCGCACGAGAAAGACAAAACGGAACGAATAACCTACATGCCTTCGAGCCGTCCTCAAACCTCCAGACACTCGCTGTAACGGATAAGATCCTCCTCCTCCGTCTTCGCCCCCCCCCCCCCCCCCCGTTCTTATCCCGCTTGGAAACAGATGTTGATCGGCGAGCAGCATTCGGCAGGCGTCGTGATCTCGGGCGACGCACAAGCGGGCGGGCAAAGGCAATCCTCCCGCACCATCGGGACTCCCGGTAAATGGATTCTCCCTCGCGAGTGCATTTACGTCCCGTCACTCGCGATCAGCCCGGGAATCAATTACATAACCTGAGGAATGCTGCGTCTGGGAACGGGGGAGGAGAGAGAGGGGATGGAGAGAAAGGTGGGAAGGAGGAGGAGAGGAAAGAGGGAGATGGAGACGTGGAAGGAGAAAGAGAGGAAAAGAGGGAGGGGGGAGGGAGAGGGGGTGGGAGAGTGGGAGAGGGAGAGGGAGAGGGAGAGGGAAAGGGAAAGGGAAAGGGAAAGGGAGAGAGAGAGAGAGAGAGAGAGAGAGAGAGAGAGAGAGAGAGAGAGAGAGAGAGAGAGAGAGAGAGAGAGAGAGAGAGAGAGAGAGAGAGAGAGAGAGCAAGGACATACAGACAGAAGGAGAGAAAGAAAAAGAGTGAGGTCGACCAATGGGGCACATGTGCTTCCAAGGATTAAACATTGCTTGGACAAAAGCGTCAACGGGAATCAGGTGGCATCCTAGAAGTTGTAATGACACACGCTCTTTATTAGGTTCCCGCTCAATCTTGCTAACTGTCCCTTTATTGTCCTCCCTTTCTCGTCCTCGCTTCCACCCTTGCTTACACCGTGCTTGCTTTCATCGGGGCGACCGACACTGTCTTGCCTTGCTTCGGCCGACCCTTCCTAAGATCTCCAGACCACCGGCCCCTCCTCTCCTGCCCTGGCATTCATCATCTACGAGAGAGAGAGAACTGGCAATCTCAGCTAATACACGTGACTGCCACGACACCCAAAAGTAACTTCACAAGCAGTACAATAATCTGCATCCACTGTCGTCATCTCGCAAGGCCAAGCCTATCGACATTCCGCCCATACAGGCACCAAAGCAGATTTTTCTTCCCCTTCATACAAATAACTTCTGTTATGTTTTTTCCGATCAACAGGCGAAAATGGGACACCTGTTGTAGCAACCACAACACCGCCCTGGCGTAGACAGACAGAACTCTCATTCGCCTGACGCACGTGATGACGCGCACGGCCAAGTAGAGGCACCCAGGTCAAAGTGTCTATTCCCCATGGCGCGCTGCGCTCAGAAGGCAACGGCCATGTCGCTCTGCCCATCTGAACTCTCGTCTCTTTTGGGCAACTCTGAGTATCTTTGCGATCTGATCAAATATAGAAGTGAAGATACATAACGTTCATTAATGTATGTTATTCTACACAGTTCTTCATATACCTCCTACCCCTCCCTCTCCTTTTCTTTCGTCTCTGTGTGTGTGTGTGTGTGTGTGTGTGTGTGTGTGTGTGTGTGTGTGTGTGTGTGTGTGTGTGTGTGTGTGTGTGTGTGTGTGTGTGTGTGTGTGTGTGTGTGTGTGTGTGTGTGTGTGTGTGT
>NC_061830.1:35209686-35214686 GCF_019202785.1 Penaeus chinensis
AAGAGAAAGATAAAGATAAAGATAAAGATAAAGATAAAGATAAAGATAAAGATAAAGATAAAGATAAAGAGAAAGAGAAAGAGAAAGAGAAAGAGAAAGAGAAAGAGAAAGAGAAAGAGAAAGAGAAAGAGAAAGAAAAAGAGAAAGAGAAAGAGAGAGAGAGAGAGAGAGAGAGAGAGAGAGAGAGAGAGAGAGAGAGAGAGAGAGAGAAGAGGGGGGGTATCTAGTAATAGGAAACAGTCATAACAATCTGAAAATACCTCCCGTACGACGCAAAATCCGACTTAGAAACCGGCCAAGCTATTCAAACAAACAAAAGCATATACCACTAAAATAAGTAAATAAACAAAGTCCAATATTCTTACTAATTAGGCACCAGCAGTTTTCCAGTACAAGGATCAATAACCAATTAGCCGTGCCCTAGCCAGCTCCCACAGGCCGCCAAGGCACACCTGATATCCCATTATCTGCATGTCTGTATACATTATACATGTATTTTATGTGTACATACATATGTATATAATATAAATATAAATACATATATATAAACAAACATGTACCGAATAATAGTACAAGCAGTTGTACTTATGGGCAAACATGCCCAAAGACACACACAAAAAGCCCTTCCTCACAATCTTACCTTCATTCAGTTTCTCTCCCTCTTCATCTTTTTTTCACTCCCACGTCTTCCCTCCCTTTCCCATCTGCTATAGATCCTACCTTAATTACACCCCTGTTTCTCTTAATAATTCATTCAATTCGCCCTTTCCTCCTTCCCCCCCCCCTCCTCCTCCTCTCCCCTCTCCACCCCCTCGCTATTCCTCCCCACACCGCAGCCCAACAACCACAAAACCAAACTAACCTTCCCATATCCCTTCTCACCTAACCCCTGTCCCTTCTTCTCCCTCTCTCCCTATTCCACCTTCATCCCGCCTTCCTCAGCATCCCCGCTCGCCCGTCTCCCTCCGCCCAAGACGCTGATCCCCCCGACCAGCGCATCCTGCATGTCAACGACCTTGGTTAATCTCAGCATCCGCAATGTCTCGATAGCTTCCGCCTGCATTCCAACTCTCCCTGACCTTCACCCTCGTCCATCTTCACCTCTGCTGTTAATTACCCTCTTCTTCCTGTCGGCACTTTCTCTTGTCTTTCTCTTTCTTCTTCTCTCTTTTTCTTCTAGTCTCCGTCAGCACTATGCTACCTTGAGGCAGGTCAGAACCTACACGCACAGCACACACGATTCCTCTATTTCGGCACGACATAAAGTGCCAAGAGGTGCGTTTGTTTATATACAACGTTACAAAAGTAGTCATTGTAAGGGTGTTCCATTTAATCATTGGGAATATTTTTGTGCCTGTACTTGTAATTCTGTTTGTATGAGTAAATGTGTGTGAGTGTACTTAGTTACATATATGTACGTGTATGCGTATATACAAACGTATATACAAACATCCAGATAAACATGCAAGCACAAAACCAAGTAAATGGCGATGGGAGAACAGCAGACGCCATTTCTCCCAAATACGTGACAAAATAACGGAGGCATGAAGGTCCGCTACTTACGACACTTTGTCACAACGCCTCCACCACTCACGGCAAACTGACCTGCGGAAGAAAGAATAAACAATCAATAAAGACGGTCAATAAAGACACTCAAAGAAAAGAATCAAGCATGCACCCAAAGCGCCACGCATAATAAGCCAGTCCCCGCGCCCTCCCGCCTCAAGAAACAACAGGAAATGCCGAGGGAGCTCATTTGCCGCCCTGATCCCTCATCACCTCGTGCGCGGCTGCAAACCCTCCCTCCCCCCATCGCGAAGGTCAGTCGCTTCGACTTACCAGAATTCGTGTATTCATCTTCATTATTCCCGTATAAAGGCAAGACAAGTCATTTGCATACAGAAGCCCCTATTAGCGCGATTCGGGCTGTGCAGTGTCTCGACAGCGGCTTGGCTCCCGCCGCCGGAATCCCCGTGGCAATCCCGCCGCGGATAAATGAGGCCAATTGCCACGGGCGTCCTCAGCCACAGCATAAATCTTGGAAGATCGCTGCCGCCAATTACGCGAATAAATCCACACATCCCTCGGATATTCCCCAGCAGAGGCACACATTTCTTCGGCATTTTACGACAGCATCATATATCTTCTGAGCCAACGGCAGTTATAACCGACTTGCAAAAGTGTTTGCTCATACCTCTTTAAGGTCGCCGTCTCTATCGGAAGCGATATAAAATGTAAAGTGATATTTTGCCAAATCCTGCAATAGTGTTTTTCTCGTATTTTTCGCTGGCTGGAACATTTATGGAGATAGTGTTAGCCGAAAACTGCACATTTTCTTCCGTTTTCATACAAACGAGATTTCCTGCCGTCAGTGCGCCTTGCTTTATGGAAACCTTTACATCTGTCGCGCGTGCGTCGCGGGTACATCACATCTATGACATTTCAGCTTCTCTGCGGAGCGCAAATGCTCGTCTGACTCATCAATATCCGCCTCTGCTTTTGCGAGCTTATGCAAAAGTGACCTTCAAACTCCCCCATCTTTACTGCCGTGTCTAATAAATATCCATAGCAATTGCACCTCGTCGCCGCCCATTATCGTACAGCTCTAAAGATTCTCGCATTATCCACGTCGCCATCACTAAAAACATTATCCCAACTCGAACGAAGACAAGCCAATAGCGCCTAACCTGCAATATCCACACTTTATCCCCGGGCCATCCACACATCCAGCGCAATCTGCAATCCGCCCAAATCGCCCAAAAAGGTCATTGCAAGCATCGAAATGACGAGAAACTTCCTTGCCCGAGCGATAAATTTCCAGTTCCGCCCCATTATCGGAGGGAAAGGCGTACTTCGGTTTTCATTACCTCGCCAACCCCCGGCACGCGGCTTCCAAAAATACCACAAAAAGACCACTAAAATAATCGATGAATGAAGGATTTAGGATATTTGCTCTCCGGCGTCATCGGGGAAACAACGCAGCGAATGAACGGACCAATCTCCTAAGGGCAAGGATTAGAACACTGGCTGACAGACAGACAGATGAATAAAGACAGACAAGGAGGCGGCAGACAAACCTCCAAGCAGACAGACAGACGCACTCATACATCAAAACACCTCCCCTCACACAAAGACACATAGGCAGATAAATACTCTATAATCACACCCAAACATACAACAAAATCATAAAAAATAAACAAATGATAACGATAAAAAAAACACCTCGACCAAAATCAAACTAAAAACCGAAAAAAATTATCGCCGCCATCAAACCAGACGATTTCCAACTTGTCATTCCAATGTTTTCCTCGCGATTTGCATAAATCCATTAGGGGCAACTGGGCGAACGGAAGCAAGGACATCACCCTCATTAACAACAGTAATGACGGGGCCCGGGTGATGAGTCACGAGCGCCCTGATCAGCTGTGATGGCGTGAAGGGGCGGTCTCGGTGCGTGTCATCCCAGGGCGTTCGTGCAAGATGCTGCGGGGCGACGCTTTAACAAGTGTGTGCAAACTAACGTGTCTGTAAAGTGTATGTATAAACGTATGCATGCGTGTGTATACATAATTATGATAACGACAGATATGACTAAGATTTGCCATTCGGAGAGGTAATATCATTATCAATGATCATTACCATTATCATCGTTACTATATCATCACTACAATCATTATTGTTAGCATCATTATCATCATTATCATTATTTTCATCATTATTATCCTCCTCATTACTATCATTACTTTTTCATCAATCTTACCATCATCATCATTATCAGTTACACATTATCATTACATATATAATTTCTTACTATCATCACTACCATCATTACATATTTTATCATTACCAGCATTATCCTCAACCTTATACTCCTCCTCCTCATCATCATTAAAAACAAATACTTGCTCCTAAAGACCAAAATCAAGACTCACATCTCAGTTGAAATGTTACAAAGAATTCCAGCGACTCGTGATTAAAAAGTCCCAGCTCTTTTTCCTTAAAATGCAATAACAATAAAACAAAATGCGAAATTCAGCAGAAAAAATGGATGGCAATAACAATGAACAAAATAGAAATTAAAACATCACATAAAAAGACTCGAAAGCATTTTGAATATTTACTCCCTTTCTCGCAGAAGGGGGAGAGGGGGAGATGGGGAGAGGGAGAGAGGGAGAGGGAGAGGGAGAGGGAGAGGGAGAGGGAGAGGGAAGGGAGAGGGAGAGAGAGGAAGGGAGAGGGAGAGAGAGGGAGGGAGAGGGAGGGAGAGGGAGAGAGAGGGAGAGAGAGGGAGAGAGAGGGAGAGAGAGGGAGAGAGAGGGAGAGAGAGGGAGAGGAAGAGAGAGGAAGATAGAGTGAGGTGAGGGAGAAGGCGAAAGGGAAACTGAGAGGAAGAGGGAAAGGGAAATTCAAAGGAATAAGAGGCGTAAGAGAAGAAGGAAGAGAAAGAGAGGGGGTGAGAGAAAGGGAGCCGGAGAGGGAGAGGGAGGAGAAAGAGATGGTGAGGGAGAAGGGGAAGGGGGGAAGGGAATGAGGGAGAGGGAGGAAGAGAGGGAAATAGGGAAGGGAATGAGGGAGAGGGAGGAAGAGAGGGAAATAGGGAAAGGAATGAGGGAGAGGGAGGAAAAGAGGGAGGAAGAGAGGGAAAGAGAGAGAGGAAGATGGAGGGAGAGAGGGAGGACGGGTGAAGGAGAGAGAAATGAGTCTGCTACAAAACAACACACCTACTTTTTATGAGATTAAAAGGGAGACGGAGAGGGAAAGGGGGAAGGGAATGAGGGAGACGAAGAGGGAGAGGGAGGGAGACGAAGAGGGAGAGGAGGGAGACGAAGAGGGAGGGAGGGAGGGAGGGAAATGAGTCAACACACCGGAGAGGGAGGAGAAAGAGATGGTGAGGGTGAAGGGGAAGAAGTAAGGGAAGAGGAAGGGGGAAGGGGAAGAGGAAGGGGAAGGGGGAAGGGGGAAGGGGAAAGGGATGGGGAAGGTTGAGAGGAAGGAGAGGG
>NC_061830.1:35219686-35227186 GCF_019202785.1 Penaeus chinensis
GGAGGAGGAGGAGGAGGAGGAGGAGGAGGAGGAGGAGGAGGAGGAGGAGGAGGAGGAGGAGGTGGAGGAGGAGGAGGAGGAGGAGGAGGAGGAGGAGGAGGGGGAGGAGGAGAAGAAGGAGAAGGAGATGGTGGAGGAGGAGGAGGAGGAGGAGGAGGAGGAGGAGGAGGAGGAGGAGGAGGAGGAGAGGGAGGAGGAGGAGGAGGAGGAGGAGGAGGAGGAGGGGGGGGGGGGAGGAGGAGGAGGAGGAGAAGGAGGAGGAGGAGGAGGAGGAGGAGGAGGAGGAGGAGAAGGAGGAGAAGGAGGAGGAGGAGGAGGAGGAGGAGAAGGAGGAGGAGGAGGAGGAGGAGGAGGAGGAGGAGAAGGAGGAGGAGGAGGAGGAGGAGAAGGAGGAGGAGGTAAAGGAGGAGGAGGAGGAGGTAGAGGAGGAGGAGGAGGAGGTAGAGAAGGTAGAGAGGGTAGATAAGGTAGAGGAAGAGGAGGGGAGGAGAGGAGGAGGGGAAGGAGGAAGGAGAGGAGGGGAGGAGGAGAGGGAGGAGGGAGGGGGGAGGGGGGAGGGGGGAGGGGGAGGAGGAGGAGGAGGAGGAACATGGGGGAAGGATGGGGAAGAGGAGGAGGAGGAGGAGGAGGAGGAGGAGGAGGAGGAGGAGGAGGAGACGGAAGAGGAGGAGACGGAGGAGGAGGGGGCAGGAGGAGGAGGAGGAGGAGGAGGGGGAAGGAGGAGGAGGAGGAGGAGGAGGAGGAGGAGGAGGAGGAGGAGGAGGAGGAGGAGGAGGAGGAGGAGGAGGAGGAGGGGGAAGGAGGAGGAGGAAGAGGAGGAGAAGAAAATGGAGAAGATGAAGGAGGAGTAGAAGAATAAAAAAACAATAAGAAGGAGAAGGAGAAGGAGGAGGAAGAGGTAGTGGAAGAGCTAGTGGAAGAGGAGGTGGATGCGGTGGAAGTAGTAGTGGAAACAGAGCTGGAGGTGCTAATAATAACCTAAATAACGATATCAGTGCTCTAATAACAACACTAATGAGAAAATCAATCAACGCCAATAAACAATAATTCTCAGCATGGAGCGACAGTGTGATTCTCCTCACACCGAATCCCAGAACGTCACAGCCACTACGACCGTAAGGAAAGGGAAGAAATGAGTAAATGAGGAAAGGGAGACGAAGCTAAAGGCGTGATGAGGGAGGGAGGAAACGAAGGAGGAAGGAAAACAGCGGGGGAGCGAGAAAGAAAGGAAGTGGGACAGGCAAAAGGAAGAGGGGAAGTAATATGAAGCAGAGGAGTGGGGGGGGAGAGAGAATGAGAGAGAGAGAGAGAGAGAGAGAGAGAGAGAGAGAGAGAGAGAGAGAGAGAGAGAGAGAGAGAGAGAGAGAGAGAGAGAGAGAGAGAGAGAGAGAGAGAGAAGGGAAAGACGTGGAGGAATAATATGGAAAGGCTAATCAGGGAAGGAGGAATTGGCACGGAAGGATAATTAAGGAAAAAATAATCAGGGAAGAAGGGAAAGATATAGAGGGATAATAAGGAAAAGGATAATCTGGGGAAAAATAATCAGGGAAGAAGGGAAAGATATAGAGTGATAATACGGAAAAGGATAATCTGGGAAATTGGAAAATACACAGAGGAATAACAAGGAAATGGATAATCAAAGGACTAAGGCTGACGTAAAGGCAAAGAGAAATCAAGTATGAGGGGGAGCTCACCTCTCCCTCCCGTTGCCCAGGACGACACAGCGAGACGCGGGGCACTCTCTGTCCGAGTGTGTTGCCCGTCCGTGGCACCGCGTCTTTAACTGTAAACTCACAAGGCTGGCTTATTTTCTTAAGGAAATAACAGAACTATATCAACGCGGACAGTATTAAACCAGACTCGCCGCGAGACAGCTCTGCCTTCATTTTTTTTTTTTTTTTTTTTTTTAACTCTTTCTGTTTCGGGTGCGGGACCTGTGGTGCAGAAAGAGGCAAGTTCAAAAATCCAATCCAACCGCCGAAACATGCCACATCCACCAGCGAACGAGACTCACTCGCCGGCCACATTACCGAGGAAGTGAATTCTTGATAAAGTGCTATCTGAAATGCCACATTTCCCGCACAGCCCAGATACACATTTTATACACGACCGCTGCTCCGTCTACTTGAAACCAGGCCATTAAATACGTTTTACCTATAATTCATCCATCGACAAGAGCCATACTTATAACTAGAAACAATATCACTTCGGTCAGTCCACCTGGTTCGCTTAAATCTAAACCCCAAGACGCTAAATACATTTTTGGTTCAATATGCACATGCACAGGGTTCATGGTTTAACACCTGCCGCACTTGGACCCCTAAAATGTTCGCGATCACACCTGTGTCACCTTCACACATGTGTTCTCATATTGCACCTCAAGCTTAACAAGGGCAGTACAAACCTAAATTCTTAACATGAACACTCATGCTGAGAGAGAGAGAGAGAGAGAGAGAGAGAGAGAGAGAGAGAGAGAGAGAGAGAGAGAGAGAGAGAGAGAGAGAGAGAGAGAGAGAGAGAGAGAGAGAGAGAGAGAAAGAACGAGAGAGAAAGGGAGAGGGGGGGAGGGAGGGGGGGAGGGAGAGGGGAGAGAGGGAGGAAGGGAGGGAGGGAGGGAGAGAGAGAGGGAGGGAGGGAGGGAGGGAGGGAGGGAGGGAGGGAGGGAGGGAGAGAGAGGGGGGGGCGTGAGAAGGGAGAAAAGAGGAAAGAACGGACAGAAACAGAGAAAGGCCGACAAACGCATACATCCAAAAAGACAGAAGGACAAACAGCCAGGGCACCCTTGTAGATCTCTGATAACTGAGTCGATCTTCCCAAGCGCAGCTCTTCTTTACCACTAACTCTCAAAGCTTTGCTAAACAACTTTGCCGACTTTAAAACAGACAGATAAAGCAAAATAACCGAGTTAAAACAAGCACCGAAGTTGCGAAGGCGAAAACACTTTTCCGAAGCGTGTCTAGCCCCCGCTCCCCACTTGAACGCCCGAATCGAGTCGGAAAGGCAGAAAATGATGGCTCTACACGGCAGGCCCCGAGGGACCTATTTACACGGTGCCGCACCAGGGACTTGTGGCACGCTCGCTGTCAGGCCGCGTTCCTATTCCTCGCATCTCTCAAGGTGACACTTTATGAAAATGTTCAACGACGCTTGGATAAATCCTATAGTTTGTCTGGTATACAGAGAGATTAAAAAAGTTTGCTTCTCGTCCCCCTCCAGCACAGGGAAAAGTTGGCAGGGGAAGGGACAGAACGCAGCCCGGCGAACAGGCGCGCTGTCAATTACTCGCGAAAATATTGTCCACATATGTAGGTTGTATCACACCGCCTTCACTGGACTAAATAAAAAGCGGCTCCTCTGTGAGCGACGCCAAAAGAGCGCATGAATGTCACGGATATTCCCCTGACGGTGGCGCCACAAGGACAGCAGGAATTAATCCAATAACGACATCGACAGGAATGGCTGTGGCAGGGAAGCTCCAGCCGAAGGTGGATGTCTAAAGAGTAGCTTGCTGGGGACTCTGGATTAAGTGTTCCACTATATTGATTACTACCTGTCTACCTGCCCTGCCAGCCTGGACGCCGACACTCCTTCTCTCTCCCTTGCGACTTGCACAGTGCCATGTAACATCGCCCTGGCACCATCATTCCTCAGTGAACTTACACGTACACCATTACCGTAACTCCTGGGTTTCTTTTGCCACACCGCCTTGCCGAGACTACAACACTAAGCTAAGTCGCAAATTAATTTTCCTGGGCATAATTTATAATCAAATAATCTACAATATTTTAGCCTGTTACCGTCAGCCAACATGGGTGGCTGCACTACCAAGCACAATGAACCTAAACCATATTCAATAGAAAGAGGTCTGCCTGCAAATGCATACCAAAAAGGTACCTAATTAAAATTTACATTTTCTTTGTTCAGCCAGCGAACAAAGACATACACATTCAGACAGAGACACGGACACCGACGCTGACAGATATCTCGACAAGCAGGCAGGCGCGCGCGCGCACACACACACACACACACACACACAAATACATACCAAACACACACACTACGGTCGACAAACCCTGCCAACACAACGAGCCGGGGCGGAGTGCAGGAGAGACTGTGGGCGTCGTCCCCTCCCGCCAATACAGCACGAGAAAGCAGGCGCGTGCAACGGCAATCGCATTTAGAATCGCAATCAGATATTCGTGTCACGATTTTTTATATACATATAGCACAAGCTCCCAATCAATGACGTTCGATCCGCCAGAAGAACCGCCTCAAGAACCGTCAGGGGCCGCCCTCTTCTACTTCACAGCAGCCAATCGCCAACAGGACCGGGCGTGGGCGGGGGAGGGAGAGGCCCACGGAGCAGCGAAGCCCACGCCCGGCTGCATGTGGGTGTCTGGCGGCCCGAATCACGCTGGGGATCTGATTAGCATACTCATGATGCACATATCAGTGATCCTCAACCGAGAATAATAATAACCATAACAATAATAACGATGGCATATAATGATAAGGACATGTTAACAACTGCGGTATCAGTAACGATTGGGGATTGATGATGATGATGATGATGATGATGATGATTATGATGATGATGATGGTGATGATGGTGATGATGGTGATGATGATGATGATGGTGATGATGGTGATGATGGTGATGATGGTGATGATGATGATGATGATGATGATGATGATGATGATGATGATGATGATGATGATGATGATGATGATGATGATGATGATGATGATGATCGTGACTAATTATGATCATGATGCTGGCAATGGTACTAATGATGGAGGTGAAGGTGGAGTGTGAAGATCAAGATGGAGGTGGAAGATGTGGAGGAGTTGGAGGAAGTGGAAGTGGTTTGGTGTTGATGCTGGTGTTGGCTTTGGTGATAAGATAAATAAAAAGATGAGAAAAAAATCAGAAAAAGGTCCACTGCCTATGAAAAATGGGGACAAGGAAGAAAAAAAAAAAAACGTAATTGCCTACGTGTATTCACGTGCCTGTATACAGCCCAACAGCCAACTCCATCCCTCTCGCACGATTACCCACACGATAATGATGCTCTTTATACCATTTTTCCCAAGTCTTTAAAAGCAACACCATAGCGAAGGACCTTTAGACCCAGAATTCATAAACCTCAGCGCGGAATGCAATAACATGCAATACACAGCGCGTTGCCCGAGAGGAGCGGTTTCATGATATCAACATTCAACGGCGGCTTCCGGGCAGTGAGGACGCCGAGGATCACCGTCAAGGAGCACTCCAACCTTCCTCCTCTCCTCTTATCCACTGAATTATTTCAGATGATGAAGCAAATGGCCTTCTCTCATGCTTCACAAATAGCACCCAAATCTCAACCAACTTCGGGGGATCTTTAAAAAGATCGAGAAAGAGATCGAAGTAAAAAGAAAAAAAACATTGTAATCTCCATAAACACATTTTCGAGTTCGTAATAATATTTACATAAAAGGCATACGGGTTCAGCCTTCGCTTTTCCACTTTTGGACCCTCACACACTCACTTCTTATTATAAAGTATCAAGATAAGCTGACGGTCATATGATAAAGATTGGGCCTATCAATCGTGACCCAACGGCTGACTCATTGTCGTGTGACGCAGAAGTTCGGAGATTACGGAACTTTAAATTGCAACTGATAAAATATAACAACACGAGAGAAGAATCTTCTCTCCGGACACAGGGAGGAAGGGGAGGGAGAGAGGGGGGAAAAGGAAGGGGGAGAGGGGGGAAAAGGAAGGGGGAGAGGGAAAAAAGGGAGGGAGAAAGGGAAAGAGAGAGGGAGAAAGGAAATGAGAGAGGGAGAAAGGAAAAGAGAGAGGGAGAGAGGGGAAAAGAGGGAGGGGGAGAGAGGGAGAGAAAAGACGAAGACAGAGGGAGGGAAGAGAGGAAGAGAGAGGGGAGGAAGAGGGGAGGAAGAGGGGAGGGAGGGAGTGGGGGAGAAAGAGAAAGAGAGAGAAAGAGAGAGAAAGAGAGAGAGAAAGAGAGAGAGAGAGAGAGAGAGAGAGAGAGAGAGAGAGAGAGAGAGAGAGAGAGAGAGAGAGAGAGAGAGAGAGAGAGAGAGAGAGAGAGAGACAGAGAGAGACAGAGAGAGAGAGAGAGAGAGAGAGAGAGAGAGAGAGAGAGAGAGAGAGAGAGAGAGAGAGAGAGAGAAGCGGTGGTGCAATGTCACCAGCAAAACCATGAGAAGAGGTGAAAGGAGAAAACACACTACCGTGTTGATACTATGGTACAAAAACCCACACTGTAAAACTAGATTTAATTGAAAAAGAGACTACAGTTTCGGAATCCACCTGGATTCCATCTTCAGGTGGATTCCGAAACTGTAGTCTCTTTTTCAATTAAATCTAGTTCTACAGTGTGGGTTTTTATACCATGAGAAGAGGTAAGCACTCGGTCAGCACCAGACGCATGATCAAGAACAGATGAGAGAGAGGGGGGAGGGGGGAAGGGGGAAAGTGAGAGAGAAAGAGAAAGAGAAAGAGAAGGAGAGAGAGAGAGAGAGAGAGAGAGAGAGAGAGAGAGAGAGAGAGAGAGAGAGAGAGAGAGAGAGAGAGAGAGAGAGAGAGAGAGAGAGAGAGAGAGGAGAGAGAGAGAGAGAGGAGAGAGAGAAAGAGAGGAGAGTGAGAGAGGAGAGTGAGAGAGGAGGGTGAGAGAGGAGAGAGAGAGAGGAGAGTGAGAGAGGAGAGTGAGAGAGGAGAGAGAGAGAGGAGAGTGAGAGAGGAGAGTGAGAGGGGAGAGTGAGAGAGGAGAGTGAGAGGGGAGAGTGAGAGGGGAGAGTGAGAGGGGAGAGTGAGAGGGGAGAGTGAGACGGGAGAGTGAGAGAGGAGAGTGAGAGCGGAGAGAGAGGAGAGAGAGGAAGAGGAAGAGAGAGAGAGAGAGAAAGAGAGAGAGAGAGAAAGAGAGAGAGAGAAAGAGAGATAGAGAAAGAGAGATAGAGAAAGAGAGATAGAGAAAGAGAAAGAGAAAGAGAGAGAGGACAGTGAGAGAGGAGAGAGAGAGGAGAGTGAGAGAGGACAGTGAGAGAGGAGAGTGAGAGAGGAGAGTGAGAGAGGAGAGTGAGAGAGGAGAGTGAGAGAGGAGAGTGAGAGAGGAGAATGAGAGAGGAGAATGAGAGAGGAGAGTGAGAGAGGAGAGTGAGAGAGGAGAGTGAGAGAGGAGAGTGAGAGAGGAGAATGAGAGAGGAGAATGAGAGAGGAGAATGAGAGAGGAGAAGGAGAGAGGAGAGTGAGAGAGGAGAGTGAGAGAGGAGAGAGAGAGAGAGAGAGAGAGAGAGAGAGAGAGAGAGAGAGAGAGAGAGAGAGAGAGAGAGAGAGAGAGAGAGAGAGAGAGAGAGAGAGAGAGAGAGAGAGGGAGAGAGAGAGAGAGAGAGAGAGAGAGAGAGAGAGAGAGAGAGAGAGGAGAGAGAGAGAGAGAGAGAGAGAGAGAGAGAGAGAGAGAGAGAGAGAGAGAGCGAGGGGGGGGGGAGAGGAGA
>NC_061830.1:35242186-35259686 GCF_019202785.1 Penaeus chinensis
TTGGGTAATTAAGTTTTTTGTTTATTTCTTTTAGATAAAGCTACCAACGTTAGGTTTACACCAGAATGAGGTTTAAGGTGGCTTAGGTCAGCTTCATTTAGGTTTAAATTATCTTAAGCTAGCACGGCTTTGTCAGTCTTAAGTCGGGTTTACTTTGTAAGTATTTCGTAAAGCTGTTGATAACGTGGGTGTGGCAGTGGAGTAAGAAGGGGGGGGGGGGGAGACAACGGCTGGGAGGGGGGACTAGTGGAGGAGGAAGGGAGGGAGGGACACAGAGAAGGGAGACAGGGTATGGACGGTGACGGGAAAGCGGAAGAGAGGGAGGGGAAGAGAAAGAGGGAAAGAGGGAGGAAGAGAGGGAAAGAGGGAGGAAGAGAGGGAAAGAGGGAGGAAGAGTGGGAGAGACGGGGGAAGAAAGGGAGAGAAGGAAAAGAAAGAGAGAGGTAGGAAGGGAGGGAGGATGGGAGGGACAGAGAAAGAACGAGAGGGACAGAGGGAGGACGGGAAGGACAGGAGAAGGAAGGGATAGGTAGACGAAGAGACAGACGGAGGAACGGGAGGAAAAACAGAGTGTGGAAGGGACTAGGAGGGGTGTGAGAGGGAAGAAAGTGCAAGGAAGAGAGAAAGAGAAGGAGCGAGGGAGAAAGGCCTAGTGGAGAGAGGGAGGACGGAGGGCGAGAGGCGGGGAGGGACGAGAGAGGAGGAGAGCCCTGTGTGTGGGATGTCGGGATGATGAGACGGCCGCATTACAGAGCCAATGCAGCCCCACTCGCTGCTGACGTCATCCCTCTCTAACCCGGCTTCAATGACGTCGTCCCTCTCTAACCCGGCCTCACTGACGTCATTCCTCTCTAGCCCGGCCTCACTGACGTCATCCCTCTCTAACCCGGCCTCATTGACGTCATCCCTCTCTAACCCGGCCTCACTGACGTCGTCCCTCTCTAACCCGGCCTCACTGACGTCATCCCTCTCTAACCCGGCCTCACTGACGTCATCCCTCTCTAACCCGGCCTCACTGACGTCATCCCTCTCTAACCCGGCCTCACTGACGTCATCCCTCTCTAACCCGGCCTCACTGACGTCGTCCCTCTCTAACCCGGCTTCACTGACGTCATTTCTCTCTGACCCGGCCTCACTGGCAAGTCATCCCTCTCTAACCCGGCCTCACTGACGTCATCCCTCTCTAACCCGGCCTCACTGACGTCATCCCTCTCTAACCCGGCCTCACTGACGTCATCCCTCTCTAACCCGGCCTCACTGACGTCATCCCTCTCTAACCCGGCCTCACTGACGTCATCCCTCTCTAACCCGGCCTCACTGACGTCATCCCTCTCTAACCCGGCCTCACTGACGTCATCCCTCTCTAACCCGGCCTCACTGACGTCATCCCTCTCTAACCCGGCCTCACTGACGTCGTCCCTCTCTAACCCGGCTTCACTGACGTCATTCCATTCTAACCCGGCCTCAGTGACGTCATCCCTCTCTAACCCGGCCTCATTGACGTCGTCCCTCTCTAACCCGGCCTCACTGACGTCGTCCCTCTCTAACCCGGCTTCACTGACGTCATTTCTCTCTGACCCGGCCTCACTGACGTCGTCCCTCTCTAACCCGGCCTCACTGACGTCGTCCCTCTCTAACCCGGCCTCACTGACGTCATCCCTCTCTAACCCGGCCTCACTGACGTCGTCCCACTCTAACCCGGCTTCAATGACGTCATTTCTCTCTGACCCGGCCTCACTGGCAAGTCATCCCTCTCTAACCCGGCCTCACTGACGTCATCCCTCTCTAACCCGGCCTCACTGACGTCATCCCTCTCTAACCCGGCCTCACTGACGTCTTCCCTCTCTAACCCGGCCTCACTGACGTCATCCCTCTCTAACCCGGCCTCACTGACGTCATCCCTCTCTAACCCGGCCTCACTGACGTCATCCCTCTCTAACCCGGCTTCACTGACGTCATTTCTCTCTGACCCGGCCTCACTGGCAAGTCATCCCTCTCTAACCCGGCTTCACTGACGTCATTCCATTCTAACCCGGCCTCAGTGACGTCATCCCTCTCTAACCCGGTCTCACTGGCAAGTCATGGAGTCTCACTCAATGTAATTATGACATCCTTTGACATGACGCAACACCTCAACTGCACGTTCAAAAATAGCGGCATCCATTCTACAGTGTACTCCATCGGGGCCAATAAAGCGCTGCACGATTACCGCCGAGTCTCGCTCTCACATCCGCATTATCAGGCTGCCTGAAGTGCACAACACTCATTCTGACATTAATATTAATAATCATTTTAAATAATAGTGATGGTGTATGGTGATGGTGATGATGATGATGATGATGATGATAATGATGGTGGTTATGGTTATGGTTATGGTTATGGTTATGGTTATGGTGATGGTGATGCCAGCAGCCCCATAGACCGAGCCTATTTCACTGAGAGTAAATGCTGGAGAGTCGCGCCAACCCCGGCGGAGACTCGCGAAGCCCCTAATCCCCCGCCATAGCCCAGCGCCCGAATCCCCGGCTCGCGGTTCACGCCGGCGGCAGGCACAAGCGGCAGGAATGCAGAGGGGAGTAACCCAGGCAAAGGCGGCGGTCGGGCGAGGCCTGTGTAAAGAGAGAGGTCATCGGTGCAGACCCAACACTTGCGTCAACACTTGCAAACCTCACATTTCTTTCTCCTTGCACTCTCAACCCTCCCCCCCCCCCTTCCCTCTGCCACACTTCCCCCAACGCAGATTCCCTAGTCTTGATTTTTTTCTAGCTCTCTTTTTTTTTCTTGTCTTTGCTTTTGCCCTTGCCCTTTTATTCTCCATTCTTCTTCCCTTCTCATACACCCTTTTCTTCCCGTTACCCTCCCCCGCCCGTTCCCAACCCTCTCTCCCTCCCTCCCTTTCCTCCCTCTTCCTTCATTATTTTCTCCCTCTTCCCCACACACCTCATCGACACAATGTCAGCACTGGCCCAGTTATCCCACCACAACGTGGGTTCTGTGCCTGGATAAGAGAACGGCCGGGTTAACCCGTGCTCGCGCAGAATGGATGGATGGATCACGTGCGTCCAACGACAGTCTCGGCCTTCGCGCCGCTGGCATCTCTCGCCCTTGCCTAGCTGGCTGCGACCTCGCAGCGACGCCTGTTATTAATTCATCAAATATTATTAGTAATCCGATATGCCTTCAACACAAACTCTTGGGTAATCTAAAACTGGTGTCATACTACACCTTGGTTTTGAGCCTCTCTCTGTCTACCCTGGGAGGCATTCAACTATGTAATAAAGAGCGTGATGTACTCTAAGTGCACCCTCTTGATACTATTCTAAGATTACCCTTTAACAAACGAAATGCTGTTTTTTTTCTAAAATTCTTAATATAATCTATTCTTTGCAGTACTGTTTATAACCTGACATTTAACCTTTTTTTAAGCTCGGAATGTAGCATTTACCATTCTAATGTAAACTGCCAAGCTTTGGACACAATTATAACAAGCATCTGTATATTGCATGATCCAATAATGGCATGCAATGCAATGACGTCCAAGGACAACTTTGCCACACTTCTCACATTAACAAGAATGGGGCTCTGTCGATCCTTCAACGTCCCTGACAATATTCCAACATCAAATAAATTCGGTTATAACCAATACTGCAGCAAACGCAACAATGGTCAGTAGCCGTGGCAATTTGAGGAAAAGAAAAATTATACGCAAGGCAACTATCAGCAGCAAGAAGGTAATAAGAAGGGAATGAAAACAAAACGACGAATGATAAAAGCGTTTTCCCTCAGCACGAGCCCCGACAGGCCCTCTCGTCTTCCCTCTACGGCGACGAGCGTGCATTACAGGCCGCCCTCGACTCCGCCCCTTATCTCACGAATCGCCGCCCGTGTGCCATCGCTATTCAGTTCCCTCGAAAGGGAAGCACCGCGCCCAGGCTGCCCTTCGCGGCCACAAACATTCGCGTCTCGATTGGGGAGGAATTCAAACGACGAAAGCGGTGGGTTCGTGCACGGAAAACGAAAAGGTTTCAGATAAGGATAATAAGCTGGCCGGATGTGGGGGCGACAGCCGCGACGACACTCGTCCTGCCAACCTCCTCCTCATTCGAGACTCGAAGTGAACAGCCCGACTCAGATCTTAAATCAAACAATATAATCCTAAAGTGATAGCTGAGGGCGATATCTTATCTGAAGCCGCCTTCGTTAGCGCGTAGCATAAGTCACATTTCTTTCTTCAAGCAATAAATAACATCCGCTCGCCTGCACAGCTCATGCATGACTCGGCAAGGCAGGGCTGCCCTGACCCGGAGAAATCGTGGAGGCTGTGCGTCTGCCTCACGACCCTCGACGACAACGTCACGGCCGACGGCACTTCAAGAAAAACGGGAAAAAGCGTACCGCGCGGCGGTAAATGTGCGACAGGCCAATCACGGCGGGAGACAGCCGTGCCCGCCTTGGCTACTTGCAAGAAACAAACTGCTGAGAGCTAGTGACGTCACCATGCTGTGTCTGCCTCCGCCGCGTGTCAATCTCTCACTCACAGCTTCACAATGCCCGCATGCCAACTGAAAATGCTCACAACGCATTCTTACACAGACTGAATATTTAAAATGTTTTTAACGCTCGGAAAACTTTCTTTCCAACTAACTTTATCAAGTGGCGGTGCGATTCCCGCGCAGAAATCTTCTAGCTACAAAATAGTTAGTAGACTCTGAGCTACTTTTCCCTCATCACCAACTCCTCTCCCCTTAATTCGCGCCTTGCTTCTTTTCTCTCGTCTGCCTCGCCGGGGCTCCTGGCACGTTTGCTTTCAAGGCGGCCGCGGCTCATGGGTCGAAATAAAAATCAGCAAATAAAACTCGCGATCAGGAGGCTACGATAATAACCTTTTTCGCACTCTCTCTCTCTCTTTTCGCCCTGAGCCGATTTTGGCCGAAGTTAGAGAGAACAAGCTCGGCTGAACAACTTTGCGGGGAAAGGCAGCCGTGCTTAAACCGGGTTAATTTCCCCTTCTTATTTCCTTTGGACGTTCGCAATCTAATCTGTGGATCGCAAAACGTTTTATTTCACCAGGCACGCTCACCAAGGAGGCGTCGGAAATGAACGCAGTTGACAATCACCGACATGCTCACACAAACCTGAGTCCCGCCCGACAGACAACCAATCTAAACTTTTTGAGAAAAAACGAAAGAGGAGAGAGGCCTTTGGTGATGCTTATGGGACACTTGCGCAGTCGTGCTACAGGGCAAGCAGAGGCGCAGCGCGGTGCAAGCACGCAAGCACACCGCTACAGCCGGATGCAAAGAGCCTTGTAATGGTAGAGGCCGATAGAAGGTAGCAGCATTACTATTGTACAGCAGCGGCAGCAGCAACATCACTAAAAATAAAATGATAAAAGAAGAGAATGAACTATTAGAGAGAAGAAAAACACAAAGGCAACGAAACAACAGCCAAATTAGCAACTAGACTAAAAGGAAAGAGGCTGTTAACAGAAACTTGGACTAGAAAGTTTGGTAATAATGTGTACTTGAGTTTATCAACTTGCCTCGAGAATAAGGAAAGGCTGGCTTTGAAAAGGGGCTATGAACGATTACCAGCCAGCGATCGACAGAGAGGAAAAAGGAGAAAAGGCGAAGAGTAATCGGGCACAAAACAAGCACCTGGTGTAACGGGGAAGCTTAAAAGGAGGATAAAAGCCAAGATAAATCATCGACGCACAAAAGCGAAGGCAATTGGCCAGGAGAGCAAGCAACTGGTGCCACACCTCTACCTAACGACGGGTCCGGTATCCATGACGGCCCCTCACCTGCCTGTTGCTAGGCACTCCCTTCCACAGGCGGCCCGATTACGCTCTCCCCTCCCCCGGCATGGCCTGCACTCTACACCCTGCACTATTCACTAACTCGATCTAACCGTTCTTTTCGTTGCATTCAACTTAGGGAAAAGGAAGGAAGAGTAAGAAGAAAACGCACTCATACAGATTTATCATCAGCATAATCGCCATCATTATTATTATTATTTACATTCATTAGCGTTTACTACTTCTTTCAAAGTATCACGCTAGGATTCCGTGAAAACATTTTCCCACTGCTCAATCCCTCTTCTATAAAGGCCTGACGAACGAGCAACGCCAAAAAAATTGTAATCCCTATTACACTTTACAGCGAGTCCCCTAAACAATCTTTACCGGTCCCTAAATAACCTTTCCTCTCTCTGAATACCATTTTCCTTTTTTGCTATCCTTAAATACCTCCTACTCCTCCTACTCCTCCTGTCCCTCCTCCTGGTCTCAGCCTCGTCGTCCTCCTGCTCCTCCTGCGGCTCCTCCTCCCCACTTTAAACTCCACAATCCTCGCTTAATTAATCTTCCCCAACTCCCTGGCCTCTCCGGCGTCCTCCTCCACTCTAGCAAGACCGCGGTGCTCCCCCTGATCTCAGCCCCTGAGCCAAACGCACCACAACGATCTCCCCCTCGAGCCCTCGCCGGGGTAGGTGCGGTGCCTCCACCTCCCGTCCCTCCCTAACTCACTCACTCACTCACTCACTCACTCACTCACTCACTCACTCACTCACTCACTCACTCACTCACTCACTCACTCACTCACTCTCTTTCTCTCTCTCTCTGTCATACACTCTTCTTTCCCTCTCTCCCTTCGTCCTTCAGGGAGTCCCCTCTCTTCTCTCCTTCTCTCTCTCCCTACCTCAGCCCCTCTTCCCCTCCCTCTCCCCCCCCCCCCTCTCTCTCTCTCCCACTCACTCACTCTTTTTCATTCTCTATTTCTTGCACGCCTTTGATGCTTACCTGAGCTAACGTGCCTTCTTCACTCTCCTCGCGTTTTGTACCGCCCGACTCACCTGTGAAAAGGAGAGAGAAATATAAATACATCAGACTTTATTTTTCTATATGAAAAAAGGCTTTAACAAAACAGATCTCAGCAAACAAGTTGCAAGGCTTGCACTTTACCGTCACTGCAGGGTCGCAGAGGGTCGAAAAGCCTCGGTGGGAGGGAGGGAGGGAGGGGAGAAAGGAGGGTGCGAGAGGGGAAAGGAGCGAGGCAGAGGAAGGAGGGTGAAAGGGGAAGGAAAAGTAGGAGGGAGGGAGGAAGGGACGGTGAGAGAAGGGAAAATGAGAGGGAGAGAGGGAGGGTCAGAGAAAAGAAGGGCGGATGAGAGAGGATACGTCGGTCGGGGGTTAGAACGAGGAAGACAGAGATACAGACGACTAGAGATTAGTTCATCTGGGAAGAACATGGCACTGAGGGACACAGAAAAAAACAAGGGGAATGATCTGCTGCCCTTGGCTCTGACAAGTCACTCCAAAGAGGGGACGAATAGAGACGAATGAGCATGGAAACAGAGGTACGACAGAGAGACACAGAAGAGGGTAAATAAAGAGAAAAATAAAGGAAAAAGGAAATATAGAGACAGACGGATAGAAAAACAGGAGGAAGAGAGAGAGGGAGACCAAAACTTGGGAGCAAAAGGATGATTAATGAGAAAAGTAAAAGTGCAGAGGAAAATTAGAAAAATGGGTAGGAGCGATTGCCCGAACAACAACTGAGGACGGTCAAAGAAGGAAAAAAAAGTGGAAGACGACAGAACGAAGGAAGAGGAGCAGCGCACGAGCCTGCCACCCAACCTCCCGAAGGCCACAGCAGCCAAGCCCTCCCGCAGGAAACAACCCGCAGCCGAGGTCTCCTCTTCACTCTATTCCTCCGAGGCCCATACGGCCGACGACAAATTGCTCCGCTATATTATCAAAGCCCCCCCCCCCCCCCCCCCGGTCGGCACTTGTCACTCCACCTCTGACATATCATCCGACTCACTATTGTGCGCTGACATTTGCATGCACGATGCTCTCTTTACATGCGCGTCACGTGCACACAAATGTACCCGCGCACATTGCCATACTGCGTGCACAAGATTACGTTGTGTATGCAAACGGTTGTGTGTGTGTGTGTGTGTGTGTGTGTGTGTGTGTGTGTGTGTGTGTGTGTGTGTGTGTGTGTGTGTGTGTGTGTGTGTGTGTGTCTGTGTGTGCATGTATGTATGTATGTATGTATGTATGTATGTATGTATGTATGTATGTATGTATGTATGTATGTATGTATGTATGTATGTATGTATGTATATATTTATGTATGTATATGTGTGTGTGGGTTTTGCGTGCGTGCATGTATGTGCGCGCGTACTCGCACACGAAAACGTTCGTGAGATAACCCCCCCCACTGTTTGCCCTCCAGCTCCTTGGCATTCCCGGCCGCGTATCCGGGGGAATGGGTTGGGCTAGGAGATAGCGGGGCGCAGGAGGAGCGAAGCCAGGCAGGCGCTGGAACGACGAGCGCCCCAGCTTCTTAAGTGCCGAGATGGCCGTGCGTGGAGCAAGGTCGCACGAGCGGAATAACGAGCAGTTCGCCCGCTCCCGTTTTATCAATGGAAGTAGCCGACGGGGCCCTCATCCCGGGGCAACTGTGGCTCTAGGGGGGAGGGAAGGGGTGGGGGGCAGGACTAGAGTTGGGGGAAGGGCGAGGGGGGAGAGCGACGAGGGTGGGGGAAGGGTGAGGAGGCGGGAGAGCGACGAGGGTGGGGGGAAGGGTGAGTAGGTGGGAAAGTGACCAGGGTGGGGGGGAAGGGTGAGAAGGGGGAAGAGCGATGAGGGTGGGGGGGAAGGGTGAGGAGGAGGGAGAGGGACGAGGGGGGGGATGAACGAGGAGGGGGGCAGAGGGGGAAGGACGCACAGAGGGCAAAAGCAGGGAATGGGAAGGGGGAGCAGAGGAGGGAGAGGAAGAGGACGTAGAAAAATGAAAGGAACAAAGAAGTAGAAAGAATAAGAAGGAAAATGCAAGGAAAGATAATGAAAGACCGGGCGAAAAAGGTAGAGAGGAGAAGAGGAACTAAAAGAAACAGCATCAAAGAAGTAGACAGAAGAGAGAAGAGAAACTACAAGGAAGAGGAAAAACAAGAAAATGCAAACGGGTAAACAGAGGAAGAAAGAAAATGCGGGGAGGAGAACAAGATAATAGAAGGAAAAGGTGGAGAAGAGATGGGGCTTGAGGCAGTGCTGTTGCAAAATCAAATCAGCCGTTGCCCGAGCATGAATTCACATCCGGGTTGCGGGAGAAGAGCAGGAGGCGGTTTGGGGAACGGATAAGGAGGCGAGGAAAATGAATTCGAGAGGAAGGAAAGGGAGAGGGAGAGGGAGAGGGGGAAGAGGGGAAGGGGGGAGAGGGGGAAGAGGGGAAGGGGGGAAGAGGGGATGGAGGGAGAGGGGGAAGGGGGGAGGAAGCAGAGGGGATGAAAGGAGAGAGGAAGGAGGAAGGAGGGAGAGGGGGAAGGGGAAGAGGGGAAGGAGGGGGAGGGAGGAAGGGGAGAAGAAGGAGAGGGGATGAAGGGAGAAAGGAAGGAGGAAGGAGGGAGAGGGGAAGGGGAAAATGGCAATGAGGGAGAGGGGGAAGGGGGAGAATAAGCAGAGGGGAAGAAGGGAGAGAGGGGGAAGGGGGAGTGGAAGGAGGAGGGAAGGAGAGGGGAAGGGGAAGATGGCAAGGAGGGATAGGGGGAAGGGGGAGAGGAGGCAGAGGGGAAGAAGTGAGATAAGGAAAAAGAGATATGGGAGAAGTGAGAAGAGAGAAGGGAAAAAGAGGTGTGTGTGTGTATGTGTATGTGTATGTGTATGTGTTTGTGTGTGTGTGTGTGTGTGTGTGTGTGTGTGTGTGTGTGTGTGTGTGTGTGTGTGTGTGTGTGTGTGTGTGTGTGTGTATGTGTGTGTGTGTGTGTGTGTGTGTGTGTGTGTGTGTGTGTTTGTATGTGTATGTGTATGTGTATGTGTATGTGTATGTGTATGTGTATGTGTATGTTTATGTGTATGTGTATGTGTATGAGTATGTATATGTGTATGTGAGATTGTGAGTGTGAGTGTGCGTGTGAGTGTGAGTGTGCGTGTGAGTGTGAGTGTGCGTGTGAGTGTGAGTGTGCGTGTGTGTATGTATATGTGCGTGTGTGTATGTATATGTGCGTGTGTGTGTTTTTAATGCCTGTATGCGTTTGTGGGGGGGAGGGTAGTGCGTACATGTGTACAACGGCATGGGAGTTCCCATGACCCTGAAGCTAAACCCCAAGCTATCCTTCTCCACCTGTTCGCGTTTTTCCTTCCATTCCGGAGAGGGAATAAAATACCCCCATTTAAGCAAATTACCAAAATACTACCCATGCACCTCTCGCCTTACATGGGAGACGACAATGTGTCTTCTCAAATAACGGGGCGTCTAATAACTCCTTTTTGACGGTAATAAAAGAGCGTGTATAACAAGAAACCCTCAAAATACGGCAAGAGCTGTCCTGCGCGAAGTGTCGTTGGTTAGGCGCCTCATTCGTCCTTTTACCGGCAATGGCTTACTTCTCGTCCGTCCCCCACCCCTGGTCTCCCTTCTCTCTTTCTTTCTCTTCTTTTCTCTTCTTCTCTCCAATCTTACTCAATCAAACAACAAAATTAACAGAGAGAGAGAGAGAGAGAGAGAGAGAGAGAGAGAGAGAGAGAGAGAGAGAGAGAGAGAGAGAGTGAGAGTGAAAGTGAAAGTGAAAGAGAAAGAGAGAAAGAGAGAGAGAGAGAGAGAGAGAGAGAGAGAGAGAGAGAGAGAGAGAGAGAGAGAGAGAGAGAGAGAGAGAGAGAGAGAGAGAAGAGAGAGAGAGAGAGAGGGGGGGAGGGAGGGAGAAGAAAAGGGAGGGAGGGAGAGAGGGAGGGAGAGAGGAGAGAGGGAGGGAGGGAGGGAGGGAGGGAGGGAGGGAGAGAGAGAGAGAGGAGAGAGAGAGAGAGAGAGAGAGAGAGAGAGAGAGAGAAGAGAGAGAGAGAGAGAGAGAGAGAGAGAGAGAGAGAGAGAGGAGAGAGAGAGAGAGAGAGAGAGAGAGAGAGAAGAGAGAGAGAGAGAGAGAGAGAGGAGAGAGAGAGAGAGAGGAGAGAGAGAGAGGAGAGAGAGAGAGAGAGAGAGAGAGAGAGATAAGGATAAGTCCGATATGCGAAGCTGAGCTTCGCCCGGGCTATGCCAATGAGGGGAGCCCGGCCTGTGTCGACTAATGCTGACTCGCTAACGTGTGTCAGCTGGTGCTGACTCGTCTTAGTCCTTACCTGCCGTGGTGCCCAGTCACAGCAGTAACCTCCAGGCGACAATTGCAACTTCTCGCGCCTGGGCGGGGCGCGAACCGCCGACCCCTCGGATGAGAGGCCGACACGTTACCACTGTACTAGCCCGAGAGAGAGAGAGAGAGAGAGAGAGAGAGAGAGAGAGAGAGAGAGAGAGAGAGAGAGAGAGAGAGAGGAGAGAGAGAGAGAGAGAGAGAGAGAGAGAGAGAGAGAGAGAGAGAGAGAGGGGGTGGAGGGAGGGAGAAGAAAAGGGATGGAGGGAGAGAGGGACGGAGAGAGGGAGGGAGGGAGGGAGGGAGGGAGGGAGGGAGGGAGGGAGGGAGGGAGAGAGGGAGGAGGGAGGGAGGGAGGGAGAGAGGGAGAGAGGGAGAGAGAGGGAGAGAGGGAGAGAGGGAGAGAGGGAGAGAGGGAGAGAGAGGAGAGAGAGAGAGAGAGAGAGAGAGAGAGAGAGAGAGAGAGAGAGAGAGAGAGAGAGAGAGAGAGAGAGAGAGAGAGAGACCCTTCTCAGAGGCGAGCACCGCACCAACCCCGCCACCAAGAAACAGCCTCCACAGAAGAAATTAAAAAGAATCGCAATTTCCTCTCCCCCCTCGCTCTCCCTCCCTCCCACCCACCCCCAACCCCCCCACTCCCGGTAATCAACTTCAACGCCTGCTAATTTCCCGCCCATAATTCTCTGCAAACATTTACCGGCGCCAACAAACTCCGGAGATGAAATGACAAGATCATTAACATTAAACACGCGTCGCGAGGGCGAGCTGACGGGGAGAGGGAGGGGGAGAGGGAGGGGGAGAGGGTGGGGAAGACAACACGCGGAGAGACAGGCGGGGAGAGCCTCGACCCGCGCCTCGCCCTCCGAAGAAGCCACCTGGGGCACCAGAAACTATCCCTCCCTCCCTCCCTCCCTCCCTCCCTCCCTCCCTCCCTCCCTCCCTCCCTCCCTCCCTCCCTCCCTCCCTCCCTCCCTCCCTCCTTCCCTCTTCCGCAACCCCCGCCCCCCCTCCACCACTCCATGCCAACCCTCTTTACGTGCGGGAGAAGCAATATCCTGTTTATACCGCGACACACACCACTTATATCCGAACTTTACAAATTTACTTGCCGACGGGGGCAAATTGGGTTACTCTCGGCCCCTCCACCGCGCATCACGCACAACACACTCCCGCCCTCCCCCCCTCCACCCTCCCCCTCCACCCTCCTCGACATTAAAACCACGTCACAAGAAACCTCCTTGGCATCATCATCATCCCTCTCATCAAAAACGAGATAAGACTTGAAATCTCGAAATGGAAAGAAAAAAAAATAATAATAAATAAATAAAAAATAAAAAATAAAAAATAACACTGAAAAAAGAGCATTAACCCTCGATACCAAAAAACGACGACCATCATCAGGGAACGTCTCTATCCCTTCTCTTTCCCCCTATACTCAAAAAGTCAACTTGGAAAAAAGTCTTGAAAATTAAACAAAAATGATATAAACAACAAAAAAATAAAACCTTAAACCTGGACGACAAAGAAAGTGGCGACATTCATCCAAATCACGTTCGTCTAATCCTCGAGATAATCCTGACCCGAAATCTTGCAATTGCAGCCCAACATCTGAAGGATAGGGTTGGGGAGGAAGAGGGGAGAGGGGAGGAGAAGGGTGAGGGAGAGGGAAGGGGAGAAGAAGAAGAAGAAGAAGAAGAAGAAGAAGAAGAAGAAGAAGAGGGAGAGGGAGGAGAAAGGAGAAGGGGAAGAGGAGGGAGGAGGGAGGAGGGAGGAGGGGGGAGAAAGGAGAGGGGGAAGAGGAGGGAGGAGAAAGGAGAGGGGGAAGAGGAGGGAAGAGAAAGGAGAGGGGGAAGAGGATGGAGGAGGGAGCAGAAAGGAGAGGGGGAAGAGGAGGGAGGAGGAAGAAGGAGAAAGGAGAGGGGGGAGAGGAGGGGGAAGGAGAAAGGAGAAAGGAGAGAGGGGAGAGGAGGGGGAGGAGGAAGGAGAAAGGAGAGAGGGAAGAGGAGGGAGGGGGGAGGAGGAAGGAGAAAGGAGAGAGGGAAGAGGAGGAAGGAGGGAGGAGGGAGGAGGAGGAGGAGGAAGGAGAAAGAAGAAGGGAGCTAGATAGGGAGAGGGGAGTAAAGCGTAGGGGAAGAAGGGGGAAAAGATGAGAGGGTATAAGAGGGGCGGGTAAGAAGGGGAAAAGATGAGAGGGTATAAGAGGGGCGGGTAAGAAGGGGAAAAGATGAGAGGGTATAAGAGGGGCGGGTAAGAAGGGGAAAAGGAAAAGAGGATGAGGGGAGATAAGACCAAAGGAGGCTGAAGAACAGACAGGACTAGAATACTGGGTAGGCAGCGGGAGAATGAGAGAAAAAAAGAAAAAGAATGTGGAGACGGTAAAGAGGAAGCGAAAGGAGAGGATGGAAGATGAAGACAATAAAAAAAAACCGACTACGACAACGACGAAGATGAAAACACGAAGTATGACCCGAGGAACAGGAGGAAAGGAGGACGTGCATGAAAAATAATCTTAAGAGAAAAAATGAAGAGGAATAGGACAAAAAAACAACAACGAAATAATAAGAAAAAGAGGCGAACAACGAAGACGAGAAGGAGGAGAAGGAGAAGTAGAAGGAGAGGAGGAGGAGGAGGAGGAGGAAGAGGAGGAGGTTGTAACAAATTAATTACAATCCCGCGGGCCAACACGGAGCCCGTCCAGGGACTATTTATAGCCTCGTCCTGCTGCGCCGATGACGAGTCCAGCTTTAAAATACGCAAAGAAATCTCGAGAAGCGCGTGTGTCATCTCTGGAAGGCCTTGGCTTTGGGGGCGGGGGGGGGGGGGGGGTTTGCCGTGGAAGAAAAGGAAAAGAAAAAAAAAAAAAAAAAAAAAGAAATTCAGAAAAGAGGCAATCACACGACGATAATGATGAACAGGGAAAGGCACAAGTAGAGAGGCGAAGGCCGAGGGCTGCGTCGTTCACGGAAGGAGAGCCCCAGGCCACTGAGGGTAGATTATGGTCGGCCTACATCAGCTAAATAAGTCTTCCCAAAAGCCTAAAGTCCTACATCAGCTAAACGAGACTTTCTAGGAAAAAAGGCCGACTACGTCAACTAAACCAGTCCCAAAGATGAATACAACAAGAGAAGGCCTAATTCACTAGGCAACGAACATTCTCCTCGAAAGTCCGGCCTCGAAAATGAGGCACAGAAGTCATCCGGCCATTCGCCCCCGAACTGCTAAAGAGATTCCGAAATAAAAGGGAAAACCGTAATAATTCCCGAATGTTGGCCAACTTTTTCCATATCCGTTCAATCACTGTACGAACGCCAATCAGCGCCCCATGATCCTGATTTTGATCGAAATGAAATCAAAATACAACCAGTCTCCCGAATAAAAAAAAAAAAAAATAAAAGAATCAACAATTATATAATTTCCCTTCTTATCGCCTAACAAGATTCACACAGTAAGGAACTAGCGCGAAAAAAAATCACTTTTCCTCACCCACGGATTTTCTCCTTATCTTTACGACCTCGGAGTTCCCATTTCCGACGGCGACTTTTTTTCAATCGTGTCGTTGCACCATGACACTGTCAGGTCGTTTCGCTTCTTATCCGAGCGGGAAAGAGGAAGGATCAGTCTATTCCCTCCCTCTTTTACGAAGCTCATCTAGTCGCCTGTGAAACCTATCACCGCCAATCATCCCCTCTTTCCTTCCCACCTACACCCTACCCCTCCTGAAAATAGTACAAAATAAACTAAAAAAAAAAAAAAAAAAAAATCGGGAGACGATTTGAGGGAACGATTTCTAAATTGGACTTTTCGGTCTTTTGTGTAGGAACGTGATTCGGGGAAGCTGACAGTGAAAAAATCCCTGGAAACGTTTTCCGAATCTTTTTCACTACGTCAGAGCAAGCAAACGTTTTCTCTGGACATTTCTACGTCAGCGTAAACGTTTGATCTACTGTTCTACGTCATAGCAAATGGACGTTTTTTGTGCCCTTTCATTTAACATATCCCTGATCTTATCCCTCACGGTAAAATCTCTCAAAAAAAGTGTGTATAAACTGACATGCTATTATCTTATCTGCGTTAAGTTATCTCATTTTATCATCATCTACTTTTTTACTTTGGACTATTTATATACATTTGCTGTTTTGTGACTTATGGAATCCGCGCTTGCTTCCGAATGCAGGGGTCGTGCGTTCGAATCCCCAAGCTGAACCACGGAGAATCCTTTCAAGCCAGGACGCCACTGCGCATTGGCCTCGAAAAGGAGAACCACAGGCGTGAAACATGATCCTTTATCTTACTACGAATCTTTTCCTGTTTTTACCTACTTCTCACGTCCCACTCCCTAACATTTTGAATTTATCTAAGCACCTACCACCACGAACATAGGCCTATTCAATAACCAACGTCAATCATCCTATAGGCCCTGCTTTTCAAAGAAATGTTCACTCTTCCTAACCAACTGAGTGTTGCTTTCCCTGCCGACAGCTCACAGAAAAAACAGTCGACTTTTCTGACAACGATAACAAAGTCAGCTCAAACCCCAGGCCAGCCAACAAGTAGATATCAAAACGGATCTTATTATTTAATTAGCCTTATATCTAACTGATAGTCTCATTCGCAGCGAATCAACACGACGAATCAGACGAGCTATCATAATTTGCATTTGTTTTCCTTTTTGATAAAATCCTTGTCATACAAATAGTTTGACTTTGACTTTTTTGTTTTATTGTTATCGCTTATTTATCCATCCATCAATTCATTTACAAGGGATTTAATTTTCTTGACTTTTAAATGCAATTAAACATATTTTTTTCTTTAAGCAATGTTTAAAGAATTAAAATGTTGGGTCGAGAGCTGAAGTGAAAAAACTATATAAAAATAACGATATCACTAACAATAACAAACGATAATATTAGTAAAGAAATAATAATCGTGGACAATATGCCAGACCATAGTGTTAGTGGATGAAATTGTATCTAAATGAACCATTTTATAACTTTTTACCTAAACAAACGGAATAGAAAAACAAGCAGAGACAGAGAGACATGCAAGGAGAATGGGTAAGTGTTTAAACAGCCTTTATAGTAACTAAACAACGTTAAATGAGAAAAAAAAATCCAAGGACAAAAATAACAACACAGCGACAAATCCCCACAGGGTCTCCTCCGCCCCCATCACAGCCCTGACAGGTGAGAGATGCCATAATAAGGTGCCTCGTTAAGGTCAACCTGGGGAGATTGAGTGCCATGTCCCCTCCTTCACACCCTCCCCCTGGCACTCCTCCACCCCTCTCCGAGATACGGTTGTGTGAGGGTGCCACAGGACGACAAGGTGTTACCCCTCACCCTCACCCCCCTCCCTGGCCGTCACCTGTCATCTTCCGTCACGACCGACTGGTTCTTCTCATACGTTACAACTGGCACTCTGTGCCTCTGTCTGCCTCTGTGTGTGTGTGTGTGTGTGTGTGTGTGTGTGTGTGTGTGTGTGTGTGTGTGTGTGTGTGTGTGTGTGTGTGTGTGTGTGTGTGTGTGTGTGTGGCCACGCCAGAGCCAAGAATGAGTGAAACAAATGAAAGAATGAGCAAGTACCTGAATGTCTTTTAAGTTCCTGTGCGTGCATGAAACGAGGAAAGGTGAAGGATTTCCATGACCTTTTGTTCCATTAAGACTCGTAGTGTTAATGCTACACTCGCGTGTTTATCGACGCCCAAACGAGACAAGGGACGGAAGGCCAGAGTGCACGCATATTTCACACCTGCCTGAGAAAGGTGATATGGCCAAAATGCGCCGTGGACGTAAGGCCATTGTGCGACGACGTCAACCTTTCTACTCACTGCCATTAACCTGTATCGTTATCGACATCAACATTTTGGGATGTAACAAAGAATAAGTCAATATTTTCGTCGACATTATTCACTTTGTTTTTACAGCATGAAGCTTAGTCATTATCAGAATAACCTCTTTCATAAAACATAAAACCGGGATAGAACAAATATTACTAATAAACATTAAAGTTATCAATGATATATATACTAGCAACCATCACCACCGCCACCATCATCATCATCATCATCAACACGCCCTGACGAGAAGACCCAGTTTGCCCCGTGCCCTATCCTGGCACAGCTGACACGCGGGTATGCGAAATCCTCCGTGGGATCCATCCTTCTGCGGGGTAATCGCGGCTCGCACACACGTCGGGGTTGATCGGCGCGCGGGATCCCAGGGATACATGCTCGGGGCTGCGCGGCCTGCTTCCGGCACACGCTGCAGCCCGCGGATTAGTGGATCCACGGTACGCGTCCGTCCTTTTCTCATGAATTTCCATTGCGATTTTTCATCGTTAATTGCCCTTGCCTATTATACTTATACATAAACCGACA
>NC_061830.1:35272186-35277477 GCF_019202785.1 Penaeus chinensis
CAAAGGCCTTTCTGACGAGATAAAAGAGTGTGCACGACGCTCTCGGGCAGGGTTTGGTCAGTTATCTTACAAACAAGAGCATCTCGGCCGTGCGGTAGAGAAGATCAAACACCGGCGAAATGCTTTCTGAAAGCATTTTCTGCAGACTGCACACTTTTAAACATCACACACAGTCTGAAATGGCAAGCTAATGAACCTCTGGAAAAAATTACATTTCACAAAATGACATCGTTGTGATCTTCAGCGAAAAAATAAATAAAGATATAAGGCTACCTATGTATAATGTATTCCAAAATTGTTACTTTTCCATCAATGGTATTTCAACCATCGTTCAGAAATCAGGCCTAGGAGAACAGAACACGGTAACTGCCTCCTACAAACACACATACACACACAGGCCAAGACCACCCAAGCATACGCATAGTGAATGAACAAACGTTCGCGCATAGTAAAACAATGCGACGTCGACATTTGCATAATTCAAGAACAGTTAAAGGAGACAAGTTTTTGCGCGACGAAGAAACCAACAATCGACGCACACAGAATGAATGAAAGCGAAGAGGGACGAACAATTAAGGCCTGCATAATGAAGGCTGGCCACTCAGAGCGCTCCGAGTGACGAAGAAACACACAGGCGGCACGTGTTTGCTCAGAGTGGAAGATTGAGTGTGTGAGTGTGTACGTCAAATAATCAAATGAATCAATACATGTTATCCAAGAAGTTTAAAAATGACAATGAATGAATGAATCACTCAACCAATAAATCAGCAAAATAAATATAGTAACATTACGACAATAAATATTTCAATTAATCAGATATGACTGCCTGTCTGACCCAGTAAACTGACTGAGGTACTGAACAATGTCATAAACTGACTGACTGACTTACTAAATTACCAACTAACTAACTGACTGACTAACTGATTAGCCTGCAGGAGGGCGGCTGACTGGCTGGGGCGCATGTCCAGCGACTACAAAGTATCGTCGACTGGGAATAACGACTGCACACCTTTAAGCCCTCACTCACCCTCATACGCCCCCCCTCCTCCTCCTCCTCCTCCTCCTCCTCCTCCTCCTCCTCCTCCTCCTCCTCCTCCTCCTCCTCCTCCTCCTCCTCCTCCTCCTCCTCCTCCTCCTCCTCCTCCTCCTCCTCCTCCTCCTCCTCTTTCTCCCTCTATCCCTCTCCCTAACTCACTCTCTCTCTCTCTTCCTCTATCCTTCTCCCTCTCCCTACCTCTCTCCCGTTGCTACCTCTCTCCCTTACTCAGTCCCTCTCCTTCTCCCTCTCCCTACCTCACTCTCATCCGCTGTCCCCTTACCTCTCCTTACCTTTCTCTCTTCCTCTGCCCCTCCCTCTCCCTACCTACCCCCTTCGCTCAGTACCTCTCCCTCTCCCTACCTCTCTCTCATCCTCTGTACCTCTCCCCACTCCTTCTCCCTCCCTCCCTCCCTCCCTCTGTCCCCCTGCCCTCCATGTGCATTGCTAATCATTGCAACAATACAGAATAACAAAAGTGATAGCAAAATTAATATTGGCTGGATGAGAAGAGGATAAAATCTATATATATTTACATAAGACTTGCGGGGGAAGCGAGGAGAGAGAGAGAGAGATACTGATGATATTATGTAGCGGCTCTATCGCCATTTATTATAATGGGAGACGAACCCTTCTAATGCATAAGCAAAATAATGATACATGAAGTATTTGTAACAAGAAAGTTATAAAAACGACAAACCGAACATGATGGGATGGGAGAGAACCGGAACAGAACTTAATTCAGAGCTTAATATATTACAAAAGCTACATTTTTCAACATCCAAAAAGTAACAATCTATCCAACGACCGCGGGAAATTATACCGGTAAATATTCCAATATTGATCATAGATCTGCACTAAAAAAACAACTTCGGTAACGTTATTGCCGCCATTCGGAACACAGGCGGAATAAAAGGAAAAGTACACTCGATGCAAGTACGTCAGTGTGTGCATGCGTGTGTGCTTGGGTTTATATATATATATATATATATATATATATATATATATATATACAAATATATATACATATATATACAAATATATATATATACATATATATAAAAATATATATACATATATATACAAATATATATATACATATATATACAAATATATATACATATATATACAAATATATATATACATATATATACAAATATATATATACATATATATACAAATATATATATATACATATATATATATATATATATATATACATATATACACAGATATATATATATACATATATACACAAATATATATATACATATATACACAAATATACATATATATACAGATATATATACAAATATATATATATACATATATATACAAATATATACATACATATATATACAAATATATATATATATACATATATATACAAATATATATATATATACA
Source organism: Penaeus chinensis (assembly GCF_019202785.1). Lineage (NCBI taxonomy): Eukaryota > Metazoa > Arthropoda > Malacostraca > Decapoda > Penaeidae > Penaeus > Penaeus chinensis. Next base: position 35,274,630 of record NC_061830.1, read on the forward strand.
TATATATACAAATATATATATACATATATATATACAAATATATATATATATACATATATATACAAATATATATATATACATATATATATACAAATATATATATATACATATATATATACAAATATATATATATACATATATATATACAAATATATATATATATACATATATATACAAATATATATATACATATATATACAAATATATATATATATACATATATATACAATATATATATACATATATATATACAAATATATATACAAATATATATACATATATATACAAATATATATATATATACATATATATACAAATATATATATATACATATATATGCAAATATATATATATACATATATATACAAATATATATACATATATATATACATACATATATATACATATATATACATATATACATATATATACATATATACATATATATACATATATACATATATATATACATATATACATATATATGCATATATACATATATATATACGTGTGTATATATATACATATATATTATATATATAAATATATATATATATATATATATATATATATATATATATATACACACACACACACACACACACATATACATGCGTAAAAGGTACATCTAATGTAAATTAAACCAACATCGTCGGGAAAATTTAGCATTGTTTAATCCACTTTAATATTGTTTTGTGAAACCTAATTGTTTACCAATATATCAATAGCAGTGTTGTGATTTTTATTATAGACATAATTACTATAGTGTTACTGACATTACTAACAACAATATAAGATACCAGAAAACTTTTTCGAAAGTCAAAAAAATCAAGGAAAATGGGTAATTAGGTGAGACTGGAAAAACTTGCAACTGGCTCATTGGTGACATGGTACTTGTGGATCCATCAACATGTAAAGACAATTACGAAATCAAACTCACACTGGCCATGGCATGTACGTACATGTTTCTTTTTTATTCGTCGAGCATAAGGGAAAGACGAAAAGGAATAACCCGAACGAGGCAGGAAAAAGGAGGAAGGGGAGAAAGCCGCGGATGCACATAAAAGCTCGTAGTCATGTGCCTTGACGATCCCTTCCGAGCGAGCCCAGACCAACATATTTCCCTGGGTCACGCGCCCGCATTCCCGCCTCCCTCGCAGCGCAAACGGGGAACCACGAGGCGCGAGCGGCCTCTCCCTCCTCTCTCTCCGCCCCACTCACACTCCCTCCCTTCTGAACCAGCGTCTTCAAGGAATGCTTTCTTCGCCCCTTAGAGAACGACCTCGCCGGCCTGGTTCATGAAAGCTCGATGAACATAGATACATTACATACATACACACATACATGCATAAGCATACACATGCATATATAAGCATATATACATGCATACATAAACACATACACATACAGAGATAACAAACACACAAACACACACACACACACACACACACACACACACACACACACACACACACACACACACTCGCGAGCCAATAAAAAGCACAGGCTCCATCCACACCTAAAAGTTTCTATCCGTCATACTGGTATTATTAGCCGTTTTTTTTGTCTTTATCATTTTTGGGGAGGGAAGAGTATTATGCAAATGAAGATGTGACGTTAATCCTTCATCCCTAGGTGGCCGACGCTTTTAAAAATTCTCCGCCGACCACGAGTGCCTTTACAGGGTCAGAAAACCACTGGGTGGGTGGGAGGGGGGGGGCCTCAACCGGAAAAAAAGACTGCGAGAGGGAGAGCAATTGTGATGAATAGGGGGAAAGAGGGCGATTGGGAAAGACTGATAGATAGCTGGAGAAGAACTGAGTGGGAGGGAAGGAAGTGGGACAAAAGAGAGGGAGGGAAGGGTAGGGAGAGGGAGGGGTAGGGAGAGGGAGGGGTAGGGGGAGGGGGAGGGGGAGGGGGAGGTGGAGGGGAGGGAGAGGGAGAGGGAGGGAGGAATGGCGGGAGGGGAGAGAGAAGTGAGAGATGTGAAAGATGTGTGAGAGAGAGAGAGAGAGAGAGAGAGAGAGAGAGAGAGAGAGAGAGAGAGAGAGAGAGAGAGAGAGAGAGAGAGAGAGACGACTCGACACACGGCGAATCAGAAAAGACCAGAATATCTCCGCGCATTTATGCATAGCGCGTGTGGGGCAATCAGAGCACCCGAGCCATCAAATCTGTTCCCTCCGCCTGTGGAACACGCCCCCCTCTTCGTCGCGCCACATAGGCCTAAACAAGCGAGCGCCGACGCCGAGCAACAAGCCAACAAGACGACCCGACAAGGCTGGAAATTCGTTCCGAGGGAGCTTCCTCCCCTGCCATAAATCACGACCGCCGACGTCGCCGCTCGGGATCCACTCCGCACACGAATAATCAGCGGCGCTCCTTCAGCCGACAACAATGCCCAGTCAACCTGCCCTCGTGTAATCCGTCTCTCGTTCCTTCCCTTCCTCTTTCCTCTACTCCCCCCCCCCCTCTCCCTCTCTCTCTCTTTCTCTCTCTCTTGTGCATGCGTGCTTCCATCCGTCCGTCTGCTTGTAGGCCTACGTATCAATTTATGTCAGTCGTTGTGTCCGTTTCTACCACGCCCCCCCCCCCTCCCTCACCTCAAAACGTAATCCTTCGATTGCATTCATTGTCTTGTTTGACCAAATCCTTCATAACGGAAGGCCAACACCTCCCCTCTTACCCACAACCCTACCCAACCTTCCCCCTAGAACCCCAACCCCATAAACTGGGAGATCAAAAAACCTTCCTCCCCTCTCCCCTCCCCTCCTCCCTTATCCATCTTCCCGCCTCAATATATTTTTTCCCGAGGCACGCAACGCCTAGGCCAACAGGTGGGTCGTTTAAC